>NC_069508.1:98658670-98958670 GCF_027579735.1 Bombina bombina
TACTAATGTTGTTGGAATTCACAACCTTAGGTAAAAATTCAAAAGAAGTTCGCAACACTGCCTTATCCTGATGAAAAATCAGAAAAGGAGACTCACAAGAAAGAGCAGACAATTCAGAGACTCTTCTGGCAGAAGAGATGGCCAAAAGGAACAAAACTTTCCAAGAAAGTAATTTAATGTCCAATGAATGCATAGGTTCAAACGGAGGAGCTTGAAGAGCCCCCAGAACCAAATTCAAACTCCAAGGAGGAGAAATTGACTTAATGACAGGTTTTATACGAACCAAGGCTTGTACAAAACAATGAATATCAGGAAGATTAGCAATCTTTCTGTGAAAAAGAACAGAAAGAGCAGAGATTTGACCTTTCAAGGAACTTGCGGACAAACCTTTATCTAAACCATCCTGAAGAGACTGTAAAATTCTCGGAATTCTAAAAGAATGCCAGGAAAAATGATGAGAAAGACACCAAGAAATATAAGTCTTCCAGACTCTATAATATATCTCTCTAGATACAGATTTACGAGCCTGTAACATAATATTAATCACAGAGTCAGAGAAACCTCTTTGACCAAGAATCAAGCGTTCAATCTCCATACCTTTAAATTTAAGGATTTGAGATCCTGATGGAAAAAAGGACCTTGCGACAGAAGGTCTGGTCTTAACGGAAGAGTCCACGGTTGGCAAGAGGCCATCCGGACAAGATCCGCATACCAAAACCTGTGAGGCGATGCTGGAGCTACCAGCAGAACAAACGAGCATTCCTTCAGAATCTTGGAGATTACTCTTGGAAGAAGAACTAGAGGCGGAAAGATATAGGCAGGATGATACTTCCAAGGAAGTGATAATGCATCCACTGCCTCCGCCTGAGGATCCCGGGATCTGGACAGATACCTGGGAAGTTTCTTGTTTAGATGAGAAGCCATCAGATCTATTTCTGGAAGTTCCCACATTTGAACAATCTGAAGAAATACCTCTGGGTGAAGAGACCATTCGCCCGGATGCAACGTTTGGCGACTGAGATAATCCGCTTCCCAATTGTCTATTCCTGGAATATGAACCGCAGAGATTAGACAGGAGCTGGATTCCGCCCAAACCAGAATTCGAGATACTTCTTTCATAGCCAGAGGACTGTGAGTCCCTCCTTGATGATTGATGTATGCCACAGTTGTGACATTGTCTGTCTGAAAACAAATGAACGATTCTCTCTTCAGAAGAGGCCAAGACTGAAGAGCTCTGAAAATTGCACGGAGTTCCAAAATATTGATCGGTAATCTCACCTCCTGAGATTCCCAAACCCCTTGTGCTGTCAGAGACCCCCACACAGCTCCCCAACCTGTAAGACTTGCATCTGTTGAAATTACAGTCCAGGTCGGAAGAACAAAAGAAGCCCCCTGAACTAAACGATGGTGATCTGTCCACCACGTCAGAGAGTGTCGTACAATCGGTTTTAAAGATATTAATTGAGATATCTTTGTGTAATCCCTGCACCATTGGTTCAGCATACAGAGCTGAAGAGGTCGCATGTGAAAACGAGCAAAGGGGATCGCGTCCGATGCAGCAGTCATAAGACCTAGAATTTCAATGCATAAGGCTACCGAAGGGAATGATTGTGACTGAAGGTTTCGACAAGCTGAAATCAATTTTAGACGTCTCTTGTCTGTCAAAGACAGAGTCATGGACACTGAATCTATCTGGAAACCCAGAAAGGTTACCCTTGTCTGAGGAATCAATGAACTTTTTAGTGAATTGATCCTCCAACCATGATCTTGAAGAAACAACACAAGTCGATTCGTATGAGATTCTGCTAAATGTAAAGACTGAGCAAGTACCAAGATATCGTCCAAATAAGGAAATACCACAATACCCTGTTCTCTGATTACAGACAGAAGGGCATCGAGAACCTTTGTAAAAATTCTTGGAGCTGTAGCTAGGCCAAACGGCAGAGCCACAAACTGGTAATGCTTGTCCAGAAAAGAGAATCTCAGGAACTGATAATGATCTGGATGAATCGGAATATGCAGATATGCATCCTGTAAATCTATTGTGGACATATAATGCCCTTGCTGAACAAAAGGCAAGATAGTCCTTACAGTTACCATTTTGAACGTTGGAATCCTTACATAACGATTCAATATTTTTAGATCCAGAACTGGTCTGAAGGAATTCTCCTTCTTTGGTACAATGAAGAGATTCAAATAAAACCCCAGCCCCTGTTCCAGAACTGGAACTGGCATAATTACTCCAGCCAACTCTAGATCTGAAACACATTTCAGAAATGCTTGAGCTTTCACTGGATTTACTGGGACACGGGAAAGAAAAAATCTCTTTGCAGGAGGTCTTATCTTGAAACCAATTTTGTACCCTTCTGAAACAATGTTCTGAATCCAAAGATTGTGAACAGAATTGATCCAAATTTCTTTGAAAAAACGTAACCTGCCCCCTACCAGCTGAGCTGGAATGAGGGCCGCACCTTCATGTGGACTTAGAAGCTGGCTTTGCTTTTCTAGAAGGCTTGGATTTATTCCAGACTGGAGATGGTTTCCAAACCGAAACTGCTCCTGAGGATGAAGGATCAGGTTTTTGTTCTTTGTTGAAACGAAAGGAACGAAAACGATTATTAGCCCTGTTTTTACCCTTAGATTTTTTATCCTGTGGTAAAAAAGTTCCTTTCCCACCAGTAACATTTGAGATAATAGAATCCAACTGAGAACCAAATAATTTGTTACCCTGGAAAGAAATGGAAAGTAGAGTCGATTTAGAAGACATATCAGCATTCCAAGTTTTAAGCCATAAAGCTCTTCTAGCTAAAATAGCTAGAGACATAAACCTGACATCAACTCTGATAATATAAAAAATGGCATCACAGATAAAATTATTAGCATGTTGAAGAAGAATAATAATATTATGAGAATCATGATCTGTTATTTGTTGCGCTAAAGTTTCCAACCAAAAAGTTGAAGCTGCAGCAACATCAGCCAATGATATAGCAGGTCTAAGAAGATTACCTGAACACAGATAAGCTTTTCTTAGAAAGGATTCAATTTTCCTATCTAAAGGATCCTTAAACGAAGTACCATCTGACGTAGGAATAGTAGTACGTTTAGCAAGGGTAGAAATAGCCCCATCAACTTTAGGGATTTTGTCCCAAAATTCTAATCTGTCAGACGGCACAGGATATAATTGCTTAAAACGTTTAGAAGGAGTAAATTAATTACCCAAATTATTCCATTCTCTGGAAATTACTTCAGAAATAGCACCAGGAACAGGAAAAACTTCTGGAATAACCACAGGAGATTTAAAGACCTTATCTAAACGTTTCGATTTAGTATCAAGAGGACCAGAATCCTCAATTTCTAAAGCAATTAGTACTTCTTTAAGTAAAGAACGAATAAATTCAATTTTAAATAAATATGAAGATTTATCAGCATCAACCTCTGAGACAGAATCCTCTGAACCAGAAGAGTCATTAGAATCAGAATGATGATGTTCATTTAAAAATTCATCTGTATAAAGAGAAGTTTTAAAAGATTTTTTATGTTTACTAGAAGGAGGAATAACAGACATAGCCTTCTTGATGGATTCAGAAACAAAATCTCTTATGTTATCAGGAACATTCTGAACATTAGATGTTGATGGAACTGCAACAGGTTATGGTACATTACTAAAGGAAATATTATCTGCATTAACAAGTTTGTCATGACAATTAATACAAACAACAGCTGGAGGAACAGCTACCAAAAGTTTACAGCAGATACACTTAGCTTTGGTAGTTCCAGCACCAGACAGCGATTTTCCTGAAGTATCTTCTGACTCAGATGCAACGTGAGACATCTTGCAATATATAAGAGAAAAAACAACATATAAAGCAAAATTGATCAAATTCCTTAAATGACAGTTTCAGGAATGGGAAAAAATGCCAAGGAACAAGCTTCTAGCAACCAGAAGCAAAGAAAAATGAGACTTAAATAATGTGGAGACAAAGGCGACGCCCATATTTTTTTAGCGCCAAATAAGACGCCCACATTATTTGGCGCCTAAATGCTTTTGGCGCCAAAAATGACGCCACGTCTGGAACGCCGACACTTTTGGCGCAAAAGAACGTCAAAAAATGACGCAACTTCCGGCGACACGTATGACGCCGGAAACAGAAAAGATTTTTTGCGCCAAAAAAGTCCGCGCCAAGAATGACGCAATAAAATGAAGCATTTTCAGCCCCCGCGAGCCTAACAGCCCACAGGGAAAAAAGTCAAATTTTTAAGGTAAGAAAAATAATTGATTCAAGTGCATTATCCCAAATATGAAACTGACTGTCTGAAAATAAGGAATGTTGAACATCCTGAGTCAAGGCAAATAAATGTTTGAATACATATATTTAGAACTTTATTAAAAAAGTGCCCAACCATAGCTTAGAGTGTCACAGAAAATAAGACTTACTTACCCCAGGACACTCATCTACATGTTTGTAGAAAGCCAAACCAGTACTGAAACGAAAATCAGCAGAGGTAATGGTATATATATATAAGAGTATATCGTCGATCTGAAAAGGGAGGTAAGAGATGAATCTCTACGACCGATAACAGAGAACCTATGAAATAGACCCCGTAGAAGGAGATCATTGAATTCAAACAGGCAATACTCTCCTCACATCCCTCTGACATTCACTGCACGCTGAGAGGAAAACCGGGCTCCAACCTGCTGCGGAGCGCATATCAACGTAGAATCTAGCACAAACTTACTTCACCACCTCCATAGGAGGCAAAGTTTGTAAAACTGATTTGTGGGTGTGGTGAGGGGTGTATTTATAGGCATTTTGAGGTTTGGGAAACTTTGCCCCTCCTGGTAGGAATGTATATCCCATACGTCACTAGCTCATGGACTCTTGCTAATTACATGAAAGAAATGGGCCGCCTCCAAAGCTTACATTCTTGATTTTTCAAATAAAGATTCCAAGAAAACGAAGAAAATTTGATAATAGGAGTAAATTAGAACGTTGCTTAAAATTACATGCTCTATCTGAATCCTGAAAGTTTAATTTTGACTAGACTATCCCTTTAAGCTTTCATGATTCAGATAGAGCACCCAATTTTAAACAACTTTTTAAATTTAGTTGTATTATCATATATGCTTTTTCACTTGGTATCCTTTGTTGAAAAGCACACATAGGTTGGCTTAGATGCAGTAATGCACTGCTGGGAGCTAGCTGGTAATTGGTGGTGCTGGTTTACCAGATGTGTTCAGCTAGTTCCCAGTAGCGGTTTGCTGCTCCCAAGCCTACTCTTCAACAAAGGATACCAAAAGAACAAAGCAAATTTGATTATAGACATAAATTGAAAAGATGTTTAAAACCGCATGCTCTATTTGAATCATGAAAGTTTAATTTAGAATTTACTGCCTCTTTCATGGTATCTATTATCAAATTGCAGTGATTTTCACGTTTAGCTATTTACAACCGCTGTACCTAATGCATTCAGCTTCAGCTCTAGAGATAGGGACAGGTACATAATACAGAACCTAACGGGCTCTAAATGTGCTAAATAGCAGTCCAACAGTACAGGGTACCAACAAACTGACAACATACAGAGCTTGTACTCATGGCTTTCCATCAGGGGGGGGAGAGTTGCAAAGTGCCCCCAATCTTCTATTTTGTATTCCAACTGGGCTAAAAAAATAGAGTAACCCCCCCCCCCACTCCTAGACCACCAATACATGTGACTCCACGTCTCCCTGCCATGCCCATGCAAAACCTATAACAACACTGCCACCCACCCTGTCCCCAACTGTGGAGAATCTGCAACTCTACCAAGGAGTGTTTGCTACACAAGATAAGGTTTCTGGAACCTCCACTGGTTTGCGTATGTGTTTAACCCCTTTGTGCTGGTTACGGTCAGTATGTTGTAATGAATGACAGAATATCATTTTCATAGTTTTATGGACCTGACCGCTGATTACTGTAAATATCTAGTCTGCACAAAATGACTCCACAACACACAAAATCTGTAAAAAATATAAAGTAAATATCTCTGTAGACAATCAGGACAGATTCAATATTTAAATCAGCACTGTTTTTTTTTAATAAAAATGCTATTTAAGAAGGTTTTTAGGAGTATGGGAGATCCCAGGAAAATGTAAAAGGGACAGCACAAGAGATAAGAACAGGTTTTACAAGTGGGACAGTGTACACGGATTGAACTGGATACATATCTGTGTTTGCAAACAATTGTTAGTACTGATACTGCAAGCCCAGGCCAAGGAAAATCGTTTTTTTCCGAATATTAAATATCAGATTAGATTGTGGTCAACAGACAAGGCTAATATTTGGTAAAGTGGCTCTTATTTCTACAGAATGACTAAAAAAAATATTGAAATAGAGATTTAGGTAACCATATTATATTTAATAGTATAAACTAAACAGTCTTTAAACCAACTAACATAGTGGAAATATCTTATCACACTATTAAGAAATGAGTGTTATAAAATCAGGTCTAAAAAAATAAAACCAAAAGAAATATCACACAGACAACTACAAATGTAAAGAACAATAGGTTTTAAAACAGTAGAGCACAGCTAGGGAAAACAAACCAGAAACCATATTTTTAAAGGGACAAAAAATCCAAATGTTTTCTTTCATGACTCAAATAGAACATGCAATTTTAAGTAACTTTCTAATTTACTCCCAGGGCCGGTGCAAGGATTTTTGTCTATACAGGCGAAGGTGCATTTTGACGCCCCCCCCCCACCCCCAATCCCCACCACAACAATTTTATATATATAGCAGACAGCGGCTCCCCCCACCCAGAAATTACACCTGACCTGGGGTAACCTGGGTTCTCATCTTCACTTATCATAACATAAGTCAAGTGAATATGAATTGGATAGTGTGGTGATCTCATGTCTCTGTGCATAGCCTAGGCTCTCCAAAAAAAATTATTCGAAAACCGTTACCTACCTCTCTCTCCCTGTCTCACATTTCAGTTACACTGAGGCACCGGTCTCTCTGGCCATATGGGGGGGGGGGGTGAGTGGGCGTCCCTTACGTGGCTCACTCCCTCAATTTCAACATCTGATAGATCATAGAAGACAATGACTGTGACATTGTCAGTACAGTATTCTATAGTCACAACTTGGGCACCAGCATCCTCGTGTTGTTGTTTCCCTCGCAACAGCTCCACACTGCCTGAGCCGCCTCCAGCCTCTCACGTGACATCATTTGACTGACAGATGGTCCAGACCAGTCAGCATACTCTACCGTTATTATGCAATACACGCAGCCGCTGAGTCAGTGGCGTCCAAGTCAGTGCTGAACAGATGCGATGCGCAAGAGGCAACAGCAAGTGTGACTCGAGCAGAGGCTGGAGCTCTCTGAAGTGTCTGTGCCCAGAGTGCCAACATGCCCAGCACTTGGGCCCCCCTGACCCCCACCCCACCAATCATGAATAATGCTGCCTCCGTGTCCTGAGAAGAGTATGAAAGACAGTGTTGTGTGTGTGTGCCGTTTGCGCGCACATACATTTTTTTAAAGTAATCAAGAAGCTGATTTGTTGAATGCCGGCAGGCAGATCCGCGGCACCCTAAGGCGGCTGCTCAGTTCGCCTTACACTGGCGCCGGGCCTGTTTACTCCTATTATCAATTTTTCTTCATTCTCTTGCTTTTGCTCTCTCTCCCCTCACAACTCACATCTGCCCTCCGGGGCCGCTTAAATAAAATCACTTCAAAATGACTTGGTCCTCATGACATTGGGCTCAGTTATTACACAATAGTCTTCAAAATTAAAGAGACCATGAAGTAAAAATTAAACTTTTGTGATTCAGATAGAGAATGCAATTTTAAACAACTTTCTAATTTACTTCCATAAACAAAATGTGCACAGTCTTTTTAAATGTACACTTTTTGAGTCACCAGCTCCTACTGAGCATGTGCAAGAATTAACAAAATATACGTATATGCATTTGTGATTGGCTGATGGCTGTTACATGATACAGGAGGAGGGGAAATAGACGTAACTGACATATATTAGAAAAACATCTACTACTCACTTGAAGTTTAGACTAAGTGCTATTGCATTGTCTTTTTATCATGTACTAGGTCCTAAAGCCCGTTCACACAGGCCATTTTTTTGAAGTACAGCGGTCCCACCCCTTGCTCTCTCTCCCTCCCCCTTTCTATTACTCTCTCTCTCCCCCTCTCTTTTGCTCTCTCTACCCCCTCACTTTTGCGCTCTCTCTCGCTCCACCTCTCTTTTGCTCTCTCTACCCTCTCTCTTTGGCTCTCTCTCTCCCCCCTCTCTTTGAATCTCTCCCCCCTCTCTTTTGCGCTCTCTCTCCCCCCCTCTATTTTGCTCCCTCTCTCCCCCCTCTCTTTTGCTCTTTCTCCCCCCTCTCTTTTGCGTTCTCTCTCCCCCTCTCTTTTGCACTCTCTCCCCTTCTCTTTTGCGCGCTCTCTCCCCTCTCTTTTGCACTCTCTCCCCCTCTCTTTTGCACTCTCTCCCCTCTCGCTTTTGCACTGTCTCTCTCCCCTTCCCTTTTGCGCTCTCTCTCCCTCCTCTCTTTTGCGCTCTCCCTCCCCCTCTCTTTTGCGCGCTCTCTCTCCCCCTCTCTTTTGCGCTCTCTCTCTTCCCCCTCTATTTTGCGCTCTCTTTTTCCCCTCTCTCCCCCCTCTCTTTTGCGCTCTCTCTCCCCCCTCTCTTTTGAGCTCTCTCTCCCCCCATTTTTTTGCTCTGTCTCTCTCCCCTCTCTTTTGCTCTGTCTCTCTCTCCTCTCTTTTGCTCTCTCTCTCCATCCTTCTCGTTTGCTCTCTCTCCCCCCTCTCTTTTGCTCCCTCTCTCCCCACTCTCTTTTGCTCTCACTCCCCCCTCTCTTTTGCGCTCTGTCTCCCCTCTATATTTTGCACTCTCTCCCCCTCTCTTTTGCACTCTCTCCCCTCTCTCTTTTGCACTCTCTCCCCTTCTCTTTTTTGCGCTCTCTCTCCCTCCTCTCTTTTGCGCTCTCTCCCCCTCTCTTTTGCGCTCTCTCTCCCTCCACCTCTCTTTTGCTCTCTCTACCCCCTCACTTTGTCTCTCTCTCTCCCCCCTCTCTTTTGCGCTCTCTCTCTACCCCTCTCTTTTGCTCTCTCTCCCCCTTCTCTTTTGCTCTCTCTATCTCCCCTTCTCTTTTGCGCTCTCTCTCCCCCTCTCTTTTGCGCTCTCTCTCCCCCTCTCTTTTGCGCTCTCTCCCCTCTCTCTTTTGCGCTCGCTCCCCCTTCTCTTTTTCACTCTCTCTCTCCCCTTCTCTTTTGCGCTCTCTCTCCCTCCTCTCTTTTGCGCTCTCTCGCTCCCCCTCTCTTTTGCGTTCTCTCTCTCTCTCTCCCCCTCTCTCTCACCCCTCTTTTGTGCTCTATCCCCCCCTCTCTTTTGCGCTCCATTCCCCCCCTCTCTTTTGCGCTCCATTCCCCCCCTCTCTTTTGCGCTCCATTCCCCCCTCTCTTTTGCGCTCTCTCTCCCCCTTCTCTTTTGCTCTGTCTCTCTCCCCTCTCTTTTGCTCTGTCTCTCTCCCCTCTCTTTTGCTCTCTCTCTCCATCCCTCTCTTTTGCTCTCTCTCCCCCCCTCTCTTTTGCTCTGTCTTTCTCCCCTCTCTTTTGCTCTCTCTCCATCCCTCTCTTTTGCTCTATCTCCCCTCTCTATTGCTCTCTCTCCCCCCTCTCTCTCCACTCCTCTCTCTCCATCCCTCTCTCTATCTCCCCCCCTCTCTCTCCCCCCTCTCCCCCCTTTGTTTTGCTCTCTCTCTTCCCCTCTCTTTTGCTCTCTCTCTTTCCCCCTCTTATTTTCTCTCTCCTCCTCTCTTTTGCTCTCTCTCCCCCCCCTCTATTTTTCTCTTTCCCCTCTATTTTGCTCTCTCTCCCCCTACTCTTGCTCTTTCCCCTCTATTTTGCTCTCTCTCCTCTCTTTAGCTCTTTCCTATCTCTTTTGCTCTCTCCCCCTCTCTCCCTTCTCGCGTGCGCGGCCACGCCCCCCACCACGACAGGTCACGCCCACTTCCGCCCGCACCGAACCGCAAACATGAGCAGATCAGGTAGACAGACTCTAGACTGCGCATGACAGCTTCGGACAAACACACTTGGCCTTTTATTATATAGGATAGTCCTAAAGCCCGTTTACACGGGCCATTTTTTGCAGTACAGCGGTCCCACCTCTTGCGCTCTCTCCCTCCCCTCTCTTTTGCTCTCTCTCTCTCTCCCCCCCTCTTTTGAGCTTTCTCTCTCCCCCTCTCTCTTTTGCGCTCTCTCCCCCTCTCTTTTGCACTCTCTCTGTCCCCTCTCTCTTTTGCGCTCTCTCTCCCCCTCTCTTTTGCTCTCTCTCTCCCCCCCTCTCTTTTGAGCTCTCTCTCTACCCCTCTCTTTTGCTCTCTCTCCCACTTCTCTTTTGCGCTCTCTCTCTTCCCCTCTCTTTTGCGCTCTCTATCTCCCCTTCTCTTTTGCACTCTCTCCCCCTCTCTTTTGCGCTCTCTCTCCCCCCTCTCTTTTGCGCTCTCCCCTCTCTCTTTTGCGCTCGCTCCCCCCTCTCTTTTGCACTCTCTCTCTCCCCTTCTCTTTTGCGCTCTCTCTCCCTCCTCTCTTTTGCGCTCTCTCGCTCCCCCTCTCTTTTGCGCTCTCTCTCTTCCCCCTCTATTTTGCGCTCTCTCTCTCTCCTCCTCCTCTCTCACCCCTCTTTTGTGCTCTATCCCCCCTCTCTTTTGCGCTCCATCCCCCCCTCTCTTTTGCGCTCTCTCTCTCCCCCTTCTCTTTTGCTCTGTCTCTCTCCCCTCTCTTTTGCTCTGTCTCTCTCCCCTCTCTTTTGCTCTCTCTCTCCATCCCTCTCTTTTGCTCTCTCTCCCCCCTCTCTTTCTCCCCTCTCTTTTGCTCTCTCTCCATCCCTCTCTTTTGCTCTCTCTCCCCTCTCTATTGCTCTCTCTCCCCCTCTTTTGCTTTCTTTCCCCCTCTCTCTCCACTCCTCTCTCTCCATCCCTCTCTCTATCTCCCCCCCTCTTCCCCCTTTGTTTTGCTCTCTCTTCCCCTCTCTTTTGCTCTCTCTCTTTCCCCCTCTTATTTTCTCTCTCCTCCTCTCTTTTGCTCTCTCTCTCCCCCTTCTATTTTTCTCTTTCCCCTCTATTTTGCTTTCTCTCCCCCTACTCTTGCTCTTTCCCCTCTATTTTGCTCTCTCTCCTCTCTATAGCTCTTTCCTATCTCTTTTGCTCTCTCCCCCTCTCTTTCTATCTCTCTCCCTTCTCGCGTGCGCGGCCACGCCCCCCACCACGACAGGTAACTCCCACTTCCGCCCATACCGAGCCGCAAACATGAGCAGATCAGGTAGACAGACTCTAGACTGCGCATGACAGCTTCGGACAAACACACTTGGCCTTTTATTATATAGGATAGTCCTAAAGCCCGTTCACACGGGCCATTTTTTGCAGTACAGCGGTCCCACCTCTTGCGCTCTCTCCCTCCCCTCTCTTTTGCTCTCTCTCCCCCTCTCTTTTGAGCTTTCTCTCTCCCCCTCTCTCTTTTGCGCTCTCTCCCCCTCTCTTTTGCACTCTCTCTGTCCCCTCTCTCTTTTGCACTCTCTCTCCCCCCTCTCTTTTGCACTCTCTCTCCCCCCTCTCTTTTGCTCTCTCTCCCCCCCCCCCCTCTCTTTTGATCTCTCTCTCTACCCCTCTCTTTTGCTCTCTCTCCCACTTCTCTTTTGCGCTCTCTCTCTCTTCCCCTCTCTTTTGCTCTCTCTCCCCCCTCTCTTTTGCGCTCTCTATCTCCCCTTCTCTTTTGCACTCTCTCCCCCTCTCTTTTGCGCTCTCTCTCCCCCCTCTCTTTTGCGCTCGCTCCCCCCTCTCTTTTGCACTCTCTCTCTCCCCTTCTCTTTTGCTCTCTCTCTCCCTCCTCTCTTTTGCGCTCTCTCGCTACCCCTCTCTTTTGCGCTCTCTCTCTCTTCCCCCTCTATTTTGCGCTCTCTCTCTCTCCCCCTTCTCTCTCACCCCTCTTTTGTGCTCTATCCCCCCCTCTCTTTTGCGCTCCATCCCCCCCTCTCTTTTGCGCTCTCTCTCTCCCCCTTCTCTTTTGCTCTGTCTCTCTCCCCTCTCTTTTGCTCTGTCTCTCTCCCCTCTCTTTTGCTCTCTCTCTCCATCCCTCTCTTTTGATCTCTCTCCCCCCTCTCTTTTGCTCTGTCTTTCTCCCCTCTCTTTTGCTCTCTCTCCATCCCTCTCTTTTGCTCTCTCTCCCCTCTCTATTGCTCTCTCTCCCCCTCTTTTGCTCTCTCTCCCCCTCTTTTGCTTTCTTTCCCCCCTCTCTCTCCACTCCTCTCTCTCCATCCCTCTATCTATCTCCCCCCATCTTCCCCCTTTGTTTTGCTCTCTCTTCCCCTCTCTTTTGCTCTCTCTCTTTCCCCCTCTTATTTTCTCTCTCCTCCTCTCTTTTGCTCTCTCTCTCCCCCCTCTATTTTTCTCTTTCCCCTCTATTTTGCTTTCTCTCCCCCTACTCTTGCTCTTTCTCCTCTATTTAGCTCTCTCTCCTCTCTTTAGCTCTTTCCTATCTCTTTTGCTCTCTCCCCCTCTCTTTCTATCTCTCTCCCTTCTCGCGTGCGCGGCCACGTCCCCCACCACGACAGGTAACGCCCACTTCCACCCGCACCGAGCCGCAAACATGAGCAGATCAGGTAGACAGACTCTAGACTGCGCATGACAGCTTTGGACAAACACACTTGGCCTTTCATTATATAGGATAGTCCTAAAGCCCGTTCACACGGGCCATTTTTTGCAGTACAGCGGTCCCACCTCTTGCGCTCTCTCCCTCCCCTCTCTTTTGCTCTCTCTCTCTCTCCCCCCTCTCTTTTGTTCTCTCTCTCTCTCCCCCCTCTCTTTTGTTCTTTCTCTCCCCCTCTCTTTTGAGCTTTCTCTCTCCCCCTCTCTCTTTTGCGCTCTCTCCCCCTCTCTTTTGCACTCTCTCTGTCCCCTCTCTCTTTTGCGCTCTCTCTCCCCCTCTCTTTTGCTCTCTCTCTCCCCCCCTCTCTTTTGAGCTCTCTCTCTCCCCTCTCTCTTTTGCGCTCTCTCTCTCCCCCTCTCTTTTGCGCTCTCTCCCCCTCTCTTTTGCGCTCTCTCTTTACCCCTCTCTTTTACACTCTCTCTCTCCCCCTCTCTTTTGCGCTCTCTCTCTCCCCCTCTCTTTTGCGCTCTCTCTCTCCCCCTTCTCTTTTGCTCTGTCTCTCTCCCCTCTCTTTTGCTCTGTCTCTCTCCCCTCTCTTTTGCTCTCTCTCTCCATCCCTCTCTTTTGCTCTCTCTCCCCCCTCTCTTTTGCTCTGTCTTTCTCCCCTCTCTTTTGCTCTCTCTCCATCCCTCTCTTTTGCTCTCTCTCCCCTCTCTATTGCTCTCTCTCCCCCTCTTTTGCTCTCTCTCCCCCTCTTTTGCTTTCTTTCCCCCCTCTCTCTCCACTCCTCTCTCTCCATCCCTCTCTCTATCTCCCCCCCTCTCCCCCCTTTGTTTTGCTCTCTCTCTTCCCCTCTCTTTTGCTCTCTCTCTTTCCCCCTCTTATTTTCTCTCTCCTCCTCTCTTTTGCTCTCTCTCTCCCCCCTCTATTTTTCTCTTTCCCCTCTATTTTGCTCTCTCTCTCCCTACTCTTGCTCTTTCCCCTCTATTTTGCTCTCTCTCCTCTCTTTAGCTCTTTCCTATTTCTTTTGCTCTCTCCCCCTCTCTATCTCTCTCCCTTCTCGCGTGCGCGGCCACGCCCCCCACCACGACAGGTAATGCCCACTTCCGCCCGCACCGAGCCGCAAACATGAGCAGATCAGGAAGACAGACTCTAGACTGCGCATGACAGCTTCGGACAAACACACTTGGCCTTTTATTATATAGGATAGTCCTAAAGCCCGTTCACACGGGCCATTTTTTGCAGTACAGCGGTCCCACCTCTTGCGCTCTCTCCCTCCCCTCTCTTTTGCTCTCTCTCTCTCTCTCTCTCCCCCCCTCTCTTTTGTTCTTTCTCTCCCCCTCTCTTTTGAGCTTTCTCTCTCCCCCTCTCTCTTTTGCGCTCTCTCCCCCTCTCTTTTGCACTCTCTCTGTCCCCTCTCTCTTTTGCGCTCTCTCTCCCCCTCTCTTTTGCTCTCTCTCTCCCCCCCTCTCTTTTGAGCTCTCTCTCTACCCCTCTCTTTTGCTCTCTCTCCCACTTCTCTTTTGCGCTCTCTCTCTCTTCCCCTCTCTTTTGCTCTCTCTCCCCCCTCTCTTTTGCTCTCTCTCCCCCCTCTCTTTTGTGCTCTCTATCTCCCCTTCTCTTTTGCACTCTCTCCCCCTCTCTTTTGCGCTCTCTCTCCCCCCTCTCTTTTGCGCTCTCTCCCCTCTCTCTTTTGCGCTCGCTCCCCCCTCTCTTTTGCACTCTCTCTCTCCCCTTCTCTTTTGCGCTCTCTCTCCCTCCTCTCTTTTGCGCTCTCTCGCTCCCCCTCTCTTTTGCGCTCTCTCTCTTCCCCCTCAATTTTGCGCTCTCTCTCTCTCCCCCTTCTCTCTCACCCCTCTTTTGTGCTCTATCCCCCCTCTCTTTTGCGCTCCATCCCCCCCCCTCTCTTTTGCGCTCTCTCTCTCCCCCTTCTCTTTTGCTCTGTCTCTCTCCCCTCTCTTTTGCTCTCTCTCTCCATCCCTCTCTTTTGCTCTCTCTCCCCCCTCTCTTTTGCTCTGTCTTTCTCCCCTCTCTTTTGCTCTCTCTTTCTCCCCTCTCTTTTGCTCTCTCTCTCCATCCCTCTCTTTTGCTCTCTCTCCCCTCTCTATTGCTCTCTCTCCCCCTCTTTTGCTCTCTCTCCCCCTCTTTTGCTTTCTTTCCCCCCTCTCTCTCCACTCCTCTCTCTCCATCCCTCTATCTATCACCCCCCCTCTTCCCCCTTTGTTTTGCTCTCTCTTCCCCTCTCTTTTGCTCTCTCTCTTTCCCCCTCTTATTTTCTCTCTCCTCCTCTCTTTTGCTCTCTCTCTCCCCCCTCTATTTTTCTCTTTCCCCTCTATTTTGCTTTCTCTCCCCCTACTCTTGCTCTTTCCCCTCTATTTTGCTCTCTCTCCTCTCTTTAGCTCTTTCCTATCTCTTTTGCTCTCTCCCCCTCTCTTTCTATCTCTCTCCCTTGTTGCGTGCGCGGCCACGCCCCCCACCACGACAGGTAACGCCCACTTCCGCCCGCACCGAGCCGCAAACATGAGCAGATCAGGTAGACAGACTCTAGACTGCGCATGACAGCTTTGGACAAACACACTTGGCCTTTTATTATATAGGATAGTCCTAAAGCCCGTTCACACGGGCCATTTTTTGCAGTACAGCGGTCCCACCTCTTGCGCTCTCTCCCTCCCTTCTCTTTTGCTCTCTCTCTCTCTCTCTCCCCCCTCTCTTTTGTTCTCTCTCTCTCTCCCCCCTCTCTTTTGTTCTTTCTCTCCCCCTCTCTTTTGAGCTTTCTCTCTCCCCCTCTCTCTTTTGCGCTCTCTCCCCCTCTCTTTTGCACTCTCTCTGTCCCATCTCTCTTTTGCGCTCTCTCTCCCCCCTCTCTTTTGCTCTCTCTCTCCCCCCCTCTCTTTTGAGCTCTCTCTCTCCCCCTCTCTTTTGCTCTCTCTCCCCCTTCTCTTTTGCGCTCTCTCTCTCCCCCTCTCTTTTGCTCTCTCTCCCCCTTCTCTTTTGCACTCTCTCTCCCCCTCTCTTTTGTGCTCTCTCTCCCCCTCTCTTTTGCGCTCTCTCCCCTCTCTCTTTTGCGCTCGCTCCCCCCTCTCTTTTGCGCACTCTCTCTCCCCTTCTCTTTTGCGCTCTCTCTCCCTCCTCTCTTTTGCGCTCTCTCGCTCCCCCTCTCTTTTGCGCTCTCTCTCTTCCCCCTCTATTTTGCGCTCTCTCTCTCCCCTCTCTCTCACCCCTCTTTTGTGCTCTATCCCCCCCTCTCTTTTGCGCTCCATCCCCCCCTCTCTTTTGCGCTCTCTCTCTCCCCCTTCTCTTTTGCTCTGTCTCTCTCCCCTCTCTTTTGCTCTGTCTCTCTCCCCTCTCTTTTGCTCTCTCTCTCCATCCCTCTCTTTTGCTCTCTCTCCCCCCTCTCTTTTGCTCTGTCTTTCTCCCCTCTCTTTTGCTCTCTCTCCATCCCTCTCTTTTGCTCTCTCTCCCCTCTCTATTGCTCTCTCTCCCCCTCTTTTGCTCTCTCTCCCCCTCTTTTGCTTTCTTTCCCCCCTCTCTCTCCACTCCTCTCTCTCCATCCCTCTCTCTATCTCCCCCCCTCTCCCCCCTTTGTTTTGCTCTCTCTCTTCCCCTCTCTTTTGCTCTCTCTCTTTCCCCCTCTTATTTTCTCTCTCCTCCTCTCATTTGCTCTCTCTCTCCCCCCTCTATTTTGCTCTCTCTCCCCCTACTCTTGCTCTTTCCCCTCTATTTTGCTCTCTCTCCTCTCTTTAGCTCTTTCCTATTTCTTTTGCTCTCTCCCCCTCTCTATATCTCTCCCTTCTCGCGTGCGCGGCCACGCCCCCCCACCACGACAGGTAACGCCCACTTCCGCCCGCACCGAGCCGCAAACATGAGCAGATCAGGTAGACAGACTCTAGACTGCGCATGACAGCTTCGGACAAACACACTTGGCCTTTTATTATATAGGATAGTCCTAAAGCCCGTTCACACGGGCCATTTTTTGCAGTACAGCGGTCCCACCTCTTGCGCTCTCTCCCTCCCCTCTCTTTTGCTCTCTCTCTCTCTCCCCCCTCTCTTTTGTTCTTTCTCTCCCCCTCTCTTTTGAGCTTTCTCTCTCCCCCTCTCTCTTTTGCGCTCTCTCCGCTTCTCTTTTGCACTCTCTCTGTCCCCTCTCTCTTTTGCGCTCTCTCTCCCCCCTCTCTTTTGCTCTCTCTTTCCCCCCCTCTCTTTTGAGCTCTCTCTCTCCCCTCTCTCTTTTGTGCTCTCTCTCTCCCCCTCTCTTTTGCGCTCTCTCCCCCTCTCTTTTGCGCTCTCTCTCTACCCCTCTCTTTTACACTCTCTCTCTCCCCCTCTCTTTTGCGCTCTCTCTCTCCCCCTCTCTTTTACGCTCCCCCCCCCTCTCTTTTGAGCTCTCTCTCTCCCCCCTCTCTTTTGAGCTCTCTCTCTCCCCCCTCTCTTTTGCGCGCTCTCTCTCCCCCTCTCTTTTACGCTCTC
Organism: Bombina bombina; assembly: GCF_027579735.1. Taxonomy (NCBI): domain Eukaryota; kingdom Metazoa; phylum Chordata; class Amphibia; order Anura; family Bombinatoridae; genus Bombina; species Bombina bombina. The sequence continues at coordinate 98,675,779 of NC_069508.1, forward strand.
TCTCTCCCCCTCTCTTTTGCGCTCTCTCTCTCCCCCTCTCTTTTACGATCTCTCTCTCTCCCTCTCTTTTGTGCTCTCTCTCTCCCCCTCTCTTTTGCGCCCTCTCTCTCCCCCTCTCTTTTGCGCTCTCTCTCTCCCCCATCTCTTTTGCGTTCTCTCTCTCCCCCCATCTCTTTTGCGCTCTCTCCCCCCTCTCTTTTGCGCTCTCTCTCCCCCTCTCTTTTGTGCTCTCTCTCTCTCCCCTCTCTTTTGCGCTCTCTCTCCACCCCTCTCTTTTGCGCTCTCTCTCCCCCCTCTCTTTTGCGCTCTTCCCCCCTCTATTTTGTGCTCTCTCCCCCCTCTTTTGCGCTCTCTCTATCCCCCCTCTTTTGTGTTCTATCTCCCCCCTCTCTTTTGCTGTCTCTCTCCCCCCTCTCTTTTGCTGTCTCTCTCCCCCTCTCTCTTTTGCTGTCTCTCTTCCCCTCTCTCTTTTGCTGTGTCTCTCCCCCTCTCTCTTTTGCTGTGTCTCTCCCCCTCTCTCTTTTGCTATCTCTCTCCCCCCTCTCTTTTGCCGTCTTTCTCCCCCTCTCTTTTGCGCTCTCTCTCCCCCTCTCTTTTTCTGTCTCTCTCCCCCCTCTCTTTTGCTGTCTCTCTCCCCCCTCTCTTTTGCTGTCTTTCTACCCCTCTCTCTTTTGCTGTCTCTCTCCCCCTCTCTTTTGCTGTCTCTCTCCCCCCTCTCTTTTGCTGTCTCTCTCCCCCTCTCTCTTTTGCTGTCTCTCTCTCCCCCCTCTTCTGCTCTCTCTATTCACCCTCTTCTGTTCTCTGTCGCCCCTCTCTTTTGAGCTCTCTCTCTCCCCTCCTCTCTCTCCCTTCCCCTCTCTCTCTCCTCCCCCTCTCTATCTCTCTCCCCTCTCTATCTCTCTCCCTTCTATCGCACAACCGTGCCCGGCCACGCCCCCTTCATGACAATTCACGCACGGCCACACCCCCTTTCACGCCGGTCACGCCCCCCGCTCACGCCCACTTCTGCCGCAGATCAGCTAGGGACTCAAAGGCCAGGTGTGTGTGCTACTGCGCATGACAGCTTTGGACAAACACACTTGGCCTTTTATTATATAGGATAGGATTTGTTCAATATGCAAATTTACTGTTTTTACTGGTCTTTTAATATAATGCATAGTCAGATACATTATACAGAATGAATACTGTGTTACTGCTTTCCCATCTCTCCTTGGTGGATATATCCATGTTAGAGCACTAGGGAATGTCAGAGGCTGTGTTGGTAGGTACATGGACAGAACATCTGACTGTTTGTAGAGGTTGTGTGTCTTGATTTATGCTACAGCTGGCAAATAAATAGCTGATCTACAATATATATATAATTTAGAAATATTAATTTCCTATGAGAAACCTCAAGCAATTGAAATGTACCTATGCAATCAGGGCATACAAAAAAAAAAGCGCCTTTTAAATCTATGGAGACCTCAAATTATGTCACTTCAATAGCTGATATCACTTTGAAGTGTAATCATTACCATAATGGACCATAGATCTAACAGAAACCAGCTTGCTATGCAGGGGTGGAACTAAGATTGGTGCAGCATGTGAAGTGGCACCAGGGCACAATATCTGGGGGTGCCCATAGCAGCCAGTCTATACCCAGGTGTGTGCCTATGTGAGCATTATCTTTGTATAGATACTCATACTGTACAGCTTCATCAGTATAAGTATTCACATCCCACTGTAAAGAGATGTTAAACAGCCAGTCAGGATGCTTGTCCTAGGACTTGCTAGTTAGTGTGCATCTGTCATGTGCAGGCACCATTGGTCATGGGAAAAGCATTATGACTGACTGCTTAAAGTTTCTTTATAGTGAGGTGTGAATTAGAAAATTTGAGTATACTGTTAATAGGAAATCCTTATAATGTGATGGAGGAATCTGAGTTAGGATTTTTGTTCTCACATCAAGGTCTGTATTTTCAGTTAGTGAGAAAGGAAACCTGCAACGAGAACTGACTGATCATCCGGTAGGCAGCTTGCAGTGTTAGTTTTGGGCGATCCACACCATTCTGGGCATCTGTGAAATTCCTAGCTGGAGGATCAATATTATCCCTCTTCTGGTTTATAAGTCAGCTTGTCGGCTTCCAACCGTCCAGCCTTTATGACAAGCACTTTTTGAGTTCTTGTAAATCTGAGTATTTTTCTATTCCTATATATTTTGTGCATTCTGAAGAAACCACACCATTGGGGCACCCTGTTCTTGTTCGTGTTTTTTAGATTGGATACTACGTTAAAGAGCGAGAGATTGTTTTTAAGAGGAAGCTGCCCTTGTTCCCTATGAAATATTTTTTTACCATAGGTATCTTTCAGATGGACTTTAGTGTTATTTGTATGTAAACATATTGTGTATGATTGTTGGCGCTTTCAGTTTGAATTATTTTATAAGTCAACACATGAGGTTTACTCTTCAACAAAGTATACCAAAAGAATGAAACAAATTAAATAAGAAGTACATTGGAAAGTAGTTTAAAACTGCGTACTCTAGCTGGACCACGGAAATTTAATTTTGAATTTACTCCCTTTAAAAAAACAGGCCAAATAAGAATTGGCCAGACCCATAATTTCCCATAGTTCCACCCACTCTGCTCCACCCCAACACAATGTAACTGCGCACGATATGCACAACATATTTGATTCTATCTGTAAACCGAACAAGATTTACAGATGCTGGTTTACCAGATTAGATCTATTTTTTATTGGTCTACTGTTCTAATGTAAAGATGCCACAGTATGATTATATATCCACAAAATCTTAATGTTTTGGAGGATTATGCCCCTTCCTTTTAGGATATGTGTGTGTGAGTATTTACTTAAAATCAACCTCAAGTCTAATTCAGACAGCAAACATCCATGTGGGATGAACTCCCAGTAGGGTTGTCACCTGTCCGGAAATGACCCGGTTTGGTGGGAAGCAGCTTCAGCCAAAAAAAGAGACATTGTGCACATGCCTACAGTTATTTCTCTCTTGCATGTGGTGTATGTCTTTGTGTGGAAGTGTGTCTGTGAGTCTGTGTGAAAGTGAGTGTATGTGTGTGTGAGAGTGTGTGTGTGTGCAAAAGTTAGTGTCTTTGTGTGTGTACCTTTGTGTGTGTGTGAGAGTGTTTGTGTGCAAGAGTTAGTGTCTTTGTATGTGTACCTTTGTGTATGTGTGTGTGTGCAAGAGTTAGTGTCTTTGTGTGTATACCTTTGTGTGTGTGTAAGTACCTTTGTGTATGTGTGTGTGAGTGTGTGTGTGCAAGAGTTAGTGTCTTTGTGTGTGTACCTTTGTGTATGTGTGTATGTGAGTGTGTGTGTGTGCAAGAGTTAGTGTCTTTGTGTGTGTATCTATGTGTGTGTGTGTGAGAGAGTGTGTGTGCAAGAGTTAGTGTCTTTGTGTGTGTACCTTTGTGTGTGTGTGCAAGAGTTAGTGTCTTTGTGTGTGTACCTTTGTGTATGTATGTATGTGAGTGTGTGCAAGAGTTAGTGTCTTTGTGTGTGTATCTATGTGTGTGTGTGTGAGAGTGTGTGTGTGCAAGAGTTAGTGTCTTTGTGTGTGTACCTTTGTGTGTGTGTGTGTGTGTGTGTGAGTGTGTGAGTGTGTGTGTGCAAGAGTTAGTGTCTTTGTGTGTGTACCATTGTGTGTGTGTGAGAGTGTGTGTGTGCAAGAGTTAGTGTCTTTGTGTGTGTACCATTGTGTGTGTGAGTCTGTGTGAAAAAGTGAGTGTATTTGTGTGTGTATGTGTGTGTGTGAGAGTGTGTGTACCTTTGGGTATGTGTGAGAGTGTGTGCGTGTGTGAGAGTTAGTGTCTTCGTGAGTGTGTTTTTGTGTTTGTGAGAGAGTATGTGAGAATGTTAGTGCACGTTAGTATGTGTGAGCGTATGTTACAGTGTGCGAGATACAGAGAGTGTGAGAACATCTATGTGTGATTTTGTGTTTTTATTTTCTTCCTGTGCATGGCGCACAGGGTTTGGTCTGAACTAAAGCTGGCAACCATTACTCCCAGGAGAATTACACCAGGAGACAGGAAGCAAATCAAAAAGAAAAAAGATTGATGGACTGGGAAAATAAGGGAAGCTGGCAGGTAGGTGGAGATCAGATAAGTCTTGCAAGATGTCACTAGCACTGTGCATATGTGGGGAAATGCACAGGCTGATATGGGCTTTACTCACAGGCGTGTACATTTGTTGGGCAGTAGAAAGCACCATACGGGGCAGCAATTTGAGCCCTGAACAGAGGAGTACTGTAAAAATGATTTAAAGAAATATAGACTGCAGTTTTATGCTCACATACACAGGCTTCTGCTTTTAGTTTTATATTTGTTTATTCTTAGAATTTTATGTCTCTTAAGAATAAAAACCCTCAAGGAATGAACTTTAGCACTTTATAAACAAGTATGCTGCTATATTTATGTTTTACTGCTGTCTTAAAAAGTTTATGTATGAAAGGTGAAAGCACCATTCTCATTCATTTCAGCTTCTTCTCTGACCTTCACGCTGTATTTAAATATTACAAACCACCTTTTATTAAAGACACTTTTAGTTTAAATATAATTAAATACAGTAGAATTGTAAAATAAACATATAAATAATAAAAAGACAATATAAATTTAAAAGTTAATTCCATTTCCCCTCCTTCTATATCATGTGACAGCCATCAGCCAATCACAAAACACATATATACTGAGAATTCTAGCACATGTTCAGTACAAAATGGTGCTTCAGAAAGTGCACATTTTGATAAGAATAAATAGGATTTTAAAAAAAGAATTGCATGCTGTATCTGAAACATAAAAATGTAATTTTGAGTTTAGTGTCTCTTTAATACACGTGTTTGTTTCCCTTCTTAATCACATTTCTATAATTAGAAAACTTTACATTAGCACTGTATGCCGGAAATGTCTAGCATCTACTTGAGGTAGAAACGTAGCCAATTCATTAATATGTTACTGACCTCACCTTACTGCCTATTAATGATGTCACCCACACATTAAGTCAGTACAGTACAGCTGTGATCCATAAGGTGCTCGTATTAAATTTACTCTATAGTGCTTCGCTTGCGCAGCTAACTGATAAACACAATGATATGCATTAGAGACTACAGAGAACATAAACTACTACAATATATAGCTTCAAGGCAAAATGTCTTTATTACGGGACGGGTAGTGTTTTATAATTGCTTCTATTAAATAAAGGAAGCGCAACAGAAAAATGTTTCAGAGCTTAAGTTATTGCCTAGTGTGTGCGCACAACTAGCTTCCTTAGAAAGACACTAATTTAGACAAATTAAATAATGTATACAAAAGAGAATAACCTTATTGTTTGTTCAACGTTAAAGGGACAGTCAAGTCCAAAAAAAACTTTTCATTTTTCAAATATGGCATGTAATTTTAAACAACTTTCCAATTTACTTTTATCAACAATTTTGCTTTGTTCTCTTGGTATTCTAGTTGAAAGCAAACCGAGGAAGCCACATATGATAATTTCTAAGCCCTTGAAGGCCGCCTCTATTTTATTTACAGGGGAGAGCAAGCTCATGTAGGCCATATAGATAGCATTGTGATCACGCCCGTGGCTAGTGGCAGACACTGCACTAATTGGCTAAAATGCAAGTCAATAGATAATAACTAAAAGTCATGTGATTAGGGGCAGTTAGAAGATGCTTAGATACAAGTTAGTCACAGAAGTAAAAAGTGTATTAATATAACAGTGTTGGTTTTGCAAAACTGGGGAATGGGTAATAAAGGGATTATCTATCTTTTACAACAACAAAAATTCTAGTGTTGACTGTCCCTTTAAAAGGACACTAAACCCATTTTTTTTTTTCTTTCATGATTCAGATAGAGCATGCAATTTTAAGCAACTTTCTAATTTTCTCCTATTATCAATTTTTCTTCGTTCTCTTGCTATCTTTATTTATAAAGCAGAAATATAAAGCTTAGGAGCCAGCCCATTTTAGGTTCAGCACACTGGATAGTGCTTGCTTATTGGCGGCTACATTTAGTAAACCAATAGGCAAGCATAACCCAGGTTCTGAACCAAAAATGGGCCGGCTTCTAACCTCTACATTCCTGCTTTTTAAATAAAGATAACAAAAGAACAAAGAAAATTGATAATACGAGTAAATTAAATTTGCATGCTCTATCTGAATCATTAAATAAAAAAATTGGGTTTAGTATCTCTATAAATAAAAGCTGCATATATGAATAATGAAACTTCAGTATTCTCACTTGCGCTGAAAAGGAACATCTATTATACATTTGCTGGAGACGACAAAACCTCCACATGCATGGGAAAAATGAGTTCAAATGTCATTTTCCACATCTTTTTACGTCACTTTGATAACCACACTAGCAGGGTAGACAGAGAACATAATCAGACATCCAAAGTAACCAATGTGAATGATACAAATACAGTTATATTTTAGAATATATAAACGCTCACAAATTGTATTTATTTATATATGATATCGATCAGATTAACACACAATGACATTTTAGGGTTGCAGCTTCTTCAGACGTCTGAATCCCCCTTGCCAACAGTTTCATACATAAGATTTAAAAGAAACCAAGAAAAACTGAAAAAATACCAGTTGTAAAACTATTAGACACCATAACATACCAGGGGAAATAATGTAGATGTGCCTTCATACTTAAAGGGACACAAAATGTTTCTTTTATGATAAAGATAGAGCATGGAATTTTAAACAACTTTCTAATTTACTCCTATTATAATTTTTTCTTCTCTTGCTATCTTTATTTGAAAAAGCAGTCATGTACGCTTAGGAGCCGGCCCATTTTTTGGTTCAGCACCTGGGTAGCGCCTGTTGATTGATGGCTCTCTATTGAAGTATATGGGGGAATACGTTAACGCGTTTGCAATATTCGAAGTTCGGCTTTTTGTGGTGTTGAGTTAGCGCTGGTGTGCAAACTTTTTACTTTCAACCTGTAATACGTGTGCTACCTAAAGCATGCAAAAAGCTTACTTCTAGCGAAGTTAACGCGTGAACGCTAAATAGCATACCACTTGTAATATAGCCTTTAATTCTAATCAGAACCTGAACAAAGGCCTGAAAGTCTGGAATCTTAGCAATTTTTTTCTTATTAAACAAAACAAAGATGAAATCTGACCCTCCAGAGAACTAGCCGATAAACCTTTATCTAGATTTTCCTGCAGGAACTCGAGAACTCTAAGAATTCCAAAGATGATCAGGGCGAGAACACCAGGCAAAAAAGTTGTTTTCAGACCTTATGATAAATACGTAAGGTAAAAGTTTTCCTGGCCTGAATCAGGGTATCAATAACCTTGTCAGAAAAGCCTCTCTGAGACAGAATAAAAGGGACATTAAGACTAAATACATTTCTTGCACCTCCCTCTAACCATAGGTGCTGCTATTATGGACACTGTATTAATTGAGAGACAATGGGACTACTCTAATATAAATTGAAGGGCAAGTATAATATTCAATCTTAACTAATGTTGATATATTGGGGTAGATTTACCAATGTCTGTCCGACAGACATCGCTAAATGCGGACAGCATACGCTGTCAGCATTTATCATTGCACAAGCAGTTCACCTGAAGGCTCGCACGGAAACAAGGGAAACAAGAGCTATTATGTCATCTACTGATAGGTGCTGTGTATCAAGGAAATGTTACAATGGACAATTTCAGCAGAAGGCTGGACAGGATACACTTTTCAAGCACTCATTCCCTTCTCATGTGGAGAAGATAAATGTGACTTTTTAAGACATAAAAACACAAATCTTTATTGGTACCTTAATTAAAATGGGTGAAAACACACAATTAAAAATAGATAGCAACCATATGGAGAAAGTCTATATTAATATCATGTAGATCTCCGCTATGCACTAGGTACTGAAAACCTAAGAAACAGACCCTTGGAGAAGATCTCAGTGCTAATGTAGGTTCAAAAAAACAGAATTTATGCTTACCTGATAAATTACTTTCTCCAACGGTGTGTCCGGTCCACGGCGTCATCCTTACTTGTGGGAATATCTCTTCCCCAACAGGAAATGGCAAAGAGTCCCAGCAAAGCTGGCCATATAGTCCCTCCTAGGCTCCGCCCACCCCAGTCATTCGACCGACGGACAGGAGGAAAAATATAGGAGAAACCATATGGTACCGTGGTGACTGTAGTTAGAGAAAATAATTCATCAGACCTGATTAAAAAACCAGGGCGGGCCGTGGACCGGACACACCGTTGGAGAAAGTAATTTATCAGGTAAGCATAAATTCTGTTTTCTCCAACATTGGTGTGTCCGGTCCATGGCGTCATCCTTACTTGTGGGAACCAATACCAAAGCTTTAGGACACGGATGAAGGGAGGGAGCAAATCAGGTTACCTAAACGGAAGGCACCACGGCTTGCAAAACCTTTCTCCCAAAAATAGCCTCCGAAGAAGCAAAAGTATCAAATTTGTAAAATTTGGCAAAAGTGTGCAGTGAAGACCAAGTCGTTGCCTTACATATCTGATCAACAGAAGCCTCGTTCTTGAAGGCCAATGTGGAAGCCACAGCCCTAGTGGAGTGAGCTGTGATTCTTTCAGGAGGCTGCCGTCCGGCAGTCTCGTAAGCCAATCGGATGATGCTTTTAAGCCAAAAGGAAAGAGAGGTAGAAGTCGCTTTTTGACCTCTCCTTTTACCAGAATAGACGACAAACAGAGAAGATGTTTGTCTGAAATCTTTTGTAGCTTCTAAATAGAATTTTAGAGCACGGACTACGTCCAAATTGTGTAACAAACGTTACTTCTTTGAAACTGGATTCGGACACAAGGAAGGTACAACTATCTCCTGGTTAATATTTTTGTTAGAAACAACCTTTGGAAGAAAACCAGGCTTAGTACGCAAAACCACCTTATCTGCATGGAACACCAGATAGGGCAGAGAACACTGCAGAGCAGATAACTCTGAAACTCTTCTAACAGAAGAAATAGCAACCAAAAACAAAACTTTCCAAGATAACAACTTAATATCTATGGAATGTAGAGGTTCAAACGGAACCCCTTGAAGAACTGAAAGAACTAGATTTAAACTCCAGGGAGGAGTCAAAGGTCTGTAAACAGGCTTGATCCTAACCAGAGCCTGAACAAATGCTTGAACATCTGGCATAGCTGCCAGTCGTTTGTGTAGTAAGACAGATAAAGCAGAAATCTGTCCCTTTAGAGAACTCGCAGATAATCCTTTATCCAAACCTTCTTGCAGAAAGGAAAGAATCTTAGGAATTTTTACCTTATTCCAAGGGAATCCCTTGGATTCACACCAGCAGATATATCTTTTCCATATTTTATGGTAAATCTTTCTAGTTACCGGTTTTCTGGCCTGAACCAGAGTATCAATCACCGAATCTGAAAACCCACGCTTTGATAGAACCAAGCGTTCAATCTCCAAGCCGTCAGCTGGAGGGAGACCAGATTTGGATGTTCGAATGGACCCTGAACAAGAAGGTCCTGTCTCAAAGGTAGCTTCCATGGTGGAACCGATGACATATTCACCAGGTCTGCATTCCAAGTCCTGCGTGGCCACGCAGGAGCTATCAAGATCACCGAGACCCTCTCCTGTTTGATCCTGGCTACCAGCCTGGGAATGAGAGGAAACGGTGGGAACACATAAGCTAGGTTGAAGGTCCAAGGCGCTACTAGTGCATCCACTAGAGTCGCCTTGGGATCCCTGGATCTGGACCCGTAGCAAGGAACCTTGAAGTTCTGATGAGACGCCATCAGATTCATGTCTGGAATGCCCCATAATTGAGTCAACTGGGCAAAAATCTCCGGGTGGAGTTCCCACTCCCCCGGATGGAATGTCTGATGACTCAGATAATCCGCTTCCCAGTTTTCCACACCTGGGATGTGGATCGCAGATAGATGGCAGGAGTGATTCTCCGCCCATTGTATTATTTTGGTTACTTCTTTCATCGCCAGGGAACTCCTTGTTCCCCCCTGATGATTGATATACGCAACAGTCGTCATGTTGTCTGATTGGAATCTTATGAATCTGGCCTTTGCAAGCTGATGCCAAGCCCTGAGAGCATAGAATATCGCTCTTAGTTCCAGAATGTTTATCGGGAGAAGAGACTCTTCCCGAGACCATAGTCCCTGAGCTTTCAGGGATTCCCAGACCGCACCCCAGCCCACTAGACTGGCGTCGGTCGTGACAATGACCCACTCTAGTCTGCAGAAGCTCATTCCCTGGGATAGGTGGTCCAGGGATATCCACCAACGGAGTGAATCTCTGGTCTTCTGACCTACTTGAATCACTGGAGACAAGTCTGTATAGTCCCCATTCCACTGTTTCAGCATGCACAGTTGTAATGGTCTTAGATGAATTCGCGCAAAAGGAACTATGTCCATTGCTGCAACCATCAACCCTACTACATCCATGCACTGAGCTATGGAAGAACGTGGAACAGAATGAAGAACTTGACAAGCGCTTAGAAGTTTTGACTTTCTGACATCTGTCAGAAAGATCCTCATTTCTAAGGAATCTATTATTGTTCCCAGGAAGGGAACTCTTGTTGACGGAGACAGAGAACTTTTTTCTATGTTCACCTTCCATCCGTGAGATCAGAGAAAGGCCAGAACGATGTCTGTATGAGCCTTTGCTTCTGAAAGGGACGACGCTTGTATTAGAATGTCGTCCAAGTATGGTACTACTGCAATGCCCCTCGGTCTTAGAACCGCTAGAAGAGACCCGAGTACCTTTGTGAAAATCCTTGGAGCAGTGGCTAATCCGAATGGGAGGGCCACAAACTGGTAATGTTTGTCCAGAAAGGCGAACCTTAGGAACTGATGATGTTCTTTGTGGATAGGAATATGTAGGTACGCATCCTTTAGATCTACGGTAGTCATAAATTGACCTTCCTGGATAGTGGGTAGAATCGTTCGAATGGTTTCCATTTTGAACGATGGTACCCTGAGAAATTTGTTTAGGATCTTTAAATCCAGAATTGGTCTGAAGGTTCCCTCTTTTTTGGGAACTACGAACAGATTTGAGTAAAATCCCATTCCTTGTTCCGTCATTGGAACTGGGTGTATCACTCCCATCTTTAGCAGGTCTTCTACACAATGTAAGAACGCCTGTCTCTTTATTTGGTTTGAGGATAAGTGAGACATGTGGAACCTTCCCCTTGGGGGTAGTTCCTTGAATTCCAGAAGATAACCCTGAGAAACTATTTCTAGCGTCCAGGGATCCTGAACATCTCTTGCCCAAGCCTGAGCAAAGAGAGAGAGTCTGCCCCCCACTAGATCCGGTCCCGGATTGGGGGCTACTCCTTCATGCTGTTTTGTTAGCGGTAGCAGGCTTCTTGGTCTGCTTACCCTTGTTCCAGCCTTGCATCGGTTTCCAGGCTGGTTTGGACTGTGAGGCATTACCCTCTTGCTTAGAGGATGCAGAATTAGAGGCCGGTCCGTTCCTGAAATTACGAAAGGAACGAAAATTAGACTTATTCTTGGCCTTGAAAGGCCTATCTTGTGGGAGGGCGTGGCCCTTTCCCCCAGTGATGTCTAAGATAATCTCTTTCAATTCTGGTCCAAAGAGAGTTTTACCCTTGAAGGGGATGTTAAGCAATTTTGTCTTGGATAATACATCCGCTGACCAAGACTTTAGCCAAAGCGCTCTGCGCGCCACAATTGCAAACCCTGAATTTTTCGCCGCTAATCTAGCTAATTGCAAAGCGGCATCTAAAATAAAAGAGTTAGCCAACTTAAGTGCGTGAACTCTGTCCATAACCTCCTCATATGGAGTCTCTCTACTGAGCGACTTTTCTAGTTCCTCGAACCAGAACCACGCTGCTGTAGTGACAGGAACAATGCACGAAATGGGTTGTAGAAGGTAACCTTGCTGTACAAAAATCTTTTTAAGCAAACCTTCCAATTTTTTATCCATAGGATCTTTGAAAGCACAACTATCTTCGATAGGAATAGTAGTGCGCTTGTTTAGAGTAGAAACTGCCCCCTCGACCTTAGGGACTGTCTGCCATAAGTCCTTTCTGGGGTCGACCATAGGAAATAATTTCTTAAATATAGGAGGGGGAACAAAAGATATGCCGGGCTTCTCCCACTCCTTATTCACTATGTCCGCCACCCGCTTGGGTATAGGAAAAGCGTCGGGGTGCACTGGAACCTCTAGGAACTTGTCCATCTTGCATAATTTTTCTGGAATGACCAAGTTGTCACAATCATCCAGAGTAGATAACACCTCCTTAAGCAGTGTGCGGAGATGTTCTAATTTAAATTTAAATGTCACAACATCAGGTTCAGCCTGTTGAGAATTTTTTTCTGAATTTGAAATTTCCCCATCTGACAAAACCTCCCTCATGGCCCCTTCAGATTGGTGTGAGGGTATGACAGAACAATTATCATTAGCGCCCTCCTGCTCTTCAGTGTTTAAAACAGAGCAATCGCGCTTTCTCTGATATGCAGGCATTTTGGATAAAATATTTGCTATGGAGTTATCCATTACAGCTGTCAATTGTTGCATGGTAATAAGCATTGGCGCGCTAGAAGTACTAGGGGCCTCCTGCGTGGGCAAAACTGGCGTAGACACAGAAGGAGATTATGTAGAACCATGTCTACTCCCTTCATCTGAGGAATCATCTTGGGCAATTTCATTATCTGTGGCAGTACTGTCCTTACTTTGTTTGGACGCTATGGCACAATTATCACACAATTTTGAAGGGGGAGACACATTGGCTTTCATACATATAGAACATAGCTTATCTGAAGGCACAGACATGTTAAACAGGCTTAAACTTGTCAATAAAGCACAAAAACCGTTTTAAAACAAAACCGTTACTGTCTCTTTAAATTTTAAACAGAGCACACTTTATTACTGAATATGTGAAAATATATGAAGGAATTGTTCAAAATTTCACCACAGTGTCTTAAAGCATTAAAAGTATTGCACACCAATTTTCAGAGCTTTAACCCTTAAAATAACGAAACTGGAGCCGGTTACAGATTTAACCCCTATACAGTCCCAGCTACAGCCTTTGCTGTGACTTTACCAAGCCCAGAGGGGAATACGATACCAAATGATGCCTTCTAGGAACTTTCCCAACTACTTTCAGGTCCTCACACATGCATCTGCATGTCTTGCACTCAAAAACAACTGCGCAGTAATGGCGCAAAAATGAGGCTCAGCCTACAACTGGGAAGGCCCTTCCTGACTGGAAAAGGTGTCTAACATAGTGCCTGACGTTAAAAAACGTTCCCCAAGTTTATAAGTGTGAATTATCACCATAAACATGTATAAAATGTCCAAATAAAGCAATCGATTTAGCCCATAAAAGTGTCTACCAGTTTTATAGCCCATATTAAGCCCTTTATTCTGTTTGAGACTAAGAAAATGGCTTACCGGTCCCCATGAGGGGAAATGACAGCCTTCCAGTATTACACAGTCTTGTTAGAAATATGGCTAGTCATACCTTAAGCAGAAAAGTCTGCTAACTGTTTCCCCCAACTGAAGTTACTTCATCTCAACAGTCCTATGTGAAAACAGCAATCGATTTTAGTTACTGTCTGCTAAAATCATCTTCCTCTCACAAACAGAAATCTTCATCTTTTTCTGTTTCAGAGTAAATAGTACATACCAGCACTATTTTAAAATAACAAACTCTTGATAGTAGAATAAAAAAACTACAACTAAACACCACATACTCTTAACCATCTCCGTGGAGATGTTGCCTGTGCAACGGCAAAGAGAATGACTGGGGTGGGCGGAGCCTAGGAGGGACTATATGGCCAGCTTTGCTGGGACTCTTTGCCATTTCCTGTTGGGGAAGAGATATTCCCACAAGTAAGGATGACGCCGTGGACCGGACACACCAATGTTGGAGAAATGAATACATTGACCCTAATGTATAGGGAAATAAAAACCTACATGGTATTGGACAGGTGTCTGTGTAAAATAACCAGGTGGTATTAACACATTACTCTATTGGGTAAGTGCCCTTGCTGTGGCTGCTGCTGAATAACATAGAATACCTCAATATGAGAGTGAATATAGTAACAATATTACGCGCAGAAATAAGCCACTAAAATACTTCTGATAAATGTACTGATTAGAGAAGATATACAGGATTGAAACGATCAAAATATAATGTATAGGTCTCTTGAATTGCTACTATTGCTGCAATATCAGATGCTATGGGGCATATTTAACAAACTCCGTATGGAGCTTGATGCCCCTTGTTTCCGGCGAGCCTTCAGGCCGGAAATTCCCCCGGAAACAGAAGTTATGAAGAAGTTATGAAGCAGCGGTTTAAAGACTGTTGCTCCATAACTTGTCCACCTGCTCTGAGGCGGCGGACAGAAATCAACCCGATCGAATACGATCGGGTTGATTGACACCCCCTACTAGCGGCCGATTGGCCGCAAATCTGCAGGGGGCCGCATTGCACCAGCAGTTCACAAGAACTGCTGGTCCAATGATAAATGCCGACTGCGTATGCTGTCGGCATTTATCGATGTGCCGTGATGTACAGCGGATATGATACGCTACTTGGTATCATGTCCGCTCGCACTTTGGTAAATATACCCCTATGTATCTTCCTGGTACTCAGATAAACAAATGTAAGGGGTAGACTGTTAATCATATGGTTGGTAACTTGCAAACACTGCAGTGGTCAGTAACTGAGAGGATGTGCAAAGGTGCTATAGCTAATACGCTGTCATAGTAGGGGTGGAGTAGAACAGTCTATAAGTAACAACCACAATAACCGGTGGTTTTTAAAAGGTAATGCTATATATGTGTCAAACACCGTAAAGTAATGCTGCTGCAAGATGTTATCACATCATATAAGCCTCCAGTAAATCAGTGCTCACAAAAATGGGTAGTGTGATTGAATTACACTACTAATGAACCATATGGGTTAAATGTAATGTGAATGTTCTTGACATGCGGTGAAACGCTGTTGGAGAGATAGCCACATATGATAAATATGCTTCTCCGAGAGGATATGTAGTGACTTCTTCATACTATAAACCTCCCATTTGGTAGGTAGTTATGCTGTATTGTGATTCTCACTTTATTGAAATCAAATACCAAGATGTGATGTATGTGGCATGAATTATTACATTATAGGATAGACAGATTAGGGGTTTAGATAGCACTCACTCTCACTTTTGTAAGTAACAATATAAAACATACATGCTTTATTTAAGTAGGTTAAAAAAGGGATAAACCTCACTAAGAATTAATTAAACTACCCACAACCTTAGAACCAAACCAACTTTAAAAGAAAATAAACCGCTAGTCACTCCTCTGTTTCCTGGCCGGGAACTGGAAACACCGGCGTCAGGTGGCTAGAGTGACAATGCGGTATTAAACTCTAAAGTTAAAATAACAAACGCGTTTCGGCTCCGTGAGCCTTTGTCAATGTTTCACTTAGAGATTCTAAAATGAATAAGCCGAGGCTGTAGTGTGCGCGGCTTTTTATTCAAACATAGTACTGCTGTTAGCCAATCCGGTGGGTGCTTCAAAACAACGCCTTATTTTCTGTCAATAGGCGTTCAGTTATGCTCCCACCTTCTGTTAAAAGAGCCAGGATTGGATGTCAGTCAGTTACTCTTATGACAGCCTGCATTATTATTGGTTGAATATATCTGTTCTGTGAAAGTAAACACGATCTTTCTCTTACCTACTAATAGATGATGTTAATTACCATCCTGTAACGGTGAATTTGAGATTTACATTTATGTAATATCGTTCAATTTGGAAATTAATCCAACACCGGAAAAATAACTTATCAAATAATCTTATTTATCAGACACGGTAAGACATCAAACCACAAGTAAGGTGCATATTGATTAGAATCATGATTTCAAATCCATCATTGCTTATAAGTATGTGGCATGAAGCCAGATGACTTGATATTGATAAGTTGTAGCTTACAGAGTTGTTACTGCTGTCAGTGTGTTTAACATATGTTGTAATGATAGCGGCGTAGACCATTCCGGTTAGACTCCACCGATTAGTGATTCAATCCTTTACGCATATAATATTAGGCTGAAAAGCCACAACAGGCTGATTGTAAGATACAATTTTCATAAAAAATAGCACCAAATATAACTCAGATTGTTAAAAATGTATACGCTAGAATGTCACTGCTGACTGAATGTTTAGCATATATTATAATCATGGCAGCGTAACCCCTTTAGGTTAAACTCCATCTCTAGATGATTAAATTATTCAAATGTTTGGTATAAGGCTGCGGAGCCCCAACTATCCAATAGTAAGTAAATGTAAGTTAAATGTCACATTACTAATAGCACCGTATGCCACTTAGATTCAGCAACCACTTGTTAAGAATATGTAAAATAGCGTTGCCAGAACCTAGGACATGCTAGACAGAGGATCGCCAATGGTGGTACAACTATAATTGAGTTCCGAGTGAACTCCAACAATTGCTATCAAGTATTAAAAATGTGTTTATCTGAGTACCAGGAAGATACATAGGCCTCTAGTTATCAATGTCTTTTGGACCTGATCCGACAGCGCGGATCAGGTCCGACAGATATCGCTGAATACGGCAAGTAATACGCTCGCCATATTCAGCATTGCACCAGCAGCTCACAAGAGCTGCTGGTGAAACGCCGCCCCCTGCAGACTCGCGGCCAATGGGCCGCCAGCAGGGGGTGTCAATCAACCCGATCGTACTCGATCGGGTTGATTTCCGGCGATGTCTGTCCGTCTGCTCAGAGCAGGTGGACAGGTTATGGAGCAGCGGTCTTTGTGACTGCTGCTTCATAACTGCTGTTTCTGGCGAGCCATTCGAAGCTTGATAGATAGGCCCCATTGTATCTGATATTGCAGCAATAGTAGCAATTCAAGAGACCTATACATTGTACATTGTATTTTGATCATTTCAATCCTGTATATCTTCTCTACTCAGTACATTTATTGGAAGTATTCAGTGATTCTTTTCTGCGCCTAATATTGTTACTATATTCACTCTCATATTGGGGTATTCTATGTTATTCAGCAGCAGCCACAGCAAGGGCACTTACCCAATAGAGTAATGTGTTAATACCACCTGGTTATTTCACACAGACACCTGTCCAATACCATGTAGGTTTTTATTTCCCTATACATTAGGGTCAATGTATTCATTTTTTGAACCTACATTAGCACTGAGATCTTCTCCAAGGGTCTGTTTCTTGGGTTGTCAGTACCTAGTGCATAGCTGAGATCTACATTATATTAATATAGACTTTCTCCATATGGTTGCTATCTATTTTTAATTGTGTGTTTTCACCCATTTTAATGAATGTAACAATAAAGATTTGTGTTTTTATGCCTTAACAAGTCACATTTATCTTCTCCACATGAGAAGGGAATGAGTACTTGAAAAGTGTATCCTGTCCAGCCTTCTGCTGAAATTGTCCATTGCTGCCATTATGGAATCTGCATTACATTGCAGGTATTTGAAGGAGAGTTAATGCACGTGTGCAAACACAGCACTGGAATGTAGAAAAAGATAGATTTCAACATGGCAACACACATCACTATATGGAGGTGGGGAATAACCTCAATACCATGCTTATAAATTGTAGTTAGTGTTTAATGTCCCTTTAAGAATTCAATCGCCATGCCATCAAATTCAGAGTTTTAAAATCTTGAGGAAAGAAAGAGCCTTGAGAGAAAAGATCCTTTCTTAGAGGATCCCTCCAGGGAGGGCAACAAGGACATCTAAACCAACACAAACGGAGGAAAAATGTAAATCAAGTTGAACAACCAAGGAGCCACCAAGGAATCTATCTGTGTGTATTACATCTATCAGACTCACCTGAGCTTCTCATGAGCTTGCACAATACTTAGGAGTTTGTGAGTCAAATAAGAGGCCATAAGATCCATCTCTGGGGTTTGGGAATCTTTGCCTCCTCCTAGTGGTAAGGAAGAGTTATTATACTAGATGCAAATGTGCTACGTATGGCGCCAAGTCTTAACCCCTAGGCTCCCTTACAGGTTGTTTCTTCTCTAAGAACACCAAATGATAATAATTATAGCAAAAGAAAAAGTGCAGGAGCGCTAACAAAAGCTAAGGAGTCCTGGAGATCAATATACCAATCTACACATATAGTTTTAACGAAATCAATTTAATATCTATCACAAAACTAATAACAAGTATATTAGGGACGTCTCCCTTGCATAATAACTGGCTAAAATAAAAAAAAAATTTTTTTACAAATTTGATTTTAACCAGTTATTATGCAAGGGAGACGTCCCTAATATACTTGTTATTAGTTTTCTGATAGATATTAAATTGATTTAGTTAAAACGATATGTGTAGATTGGTATATTGATCTCCAGGACTCCTTAGCTTTTGTTAGCGCTCCTGCACTTTTTCTTTTGTCATAAGGAAGAGTAATTCCCAGGAGTAATGGATTGTGCGCTCTCACCATCTGTATGAAAGAAATCCTGCAATGATGGCGCTCTGTGTGGCTGATAATGCGGGACACTTCCCTTATCGCTAAGGAAATGCAATTTCCTCCCTGATGATTGAGATATGTCATTGCAATGAGACAGTCTGACTGGAATCTCAGAAAAGATTTGTGAGGTAGAGCCAACTCTGGAGAGCCCTGAAGATTGCACAGAGTTCCAGAATATTTATTGGTAATTTTGCATGCTAAGCAAACCACATTCCTGGTGCTCTCCGAGACCCCCAGTTTGCAGCCCAACCTAACAGGCTGCAACTGTGGAGTTTACTACCCACACTGGCCGAAGCAAGGCTGGTACTGTCTTGTGCTGTGATCTAACAGAATCCTTTGAGACAGATTATTGTGGTCCCCATTCATGATGTATCTGCAGTTGGAGGGCCTGAAGATGAAATCTGGCAAATGGAACTGCATCTGAGGCAGCCACTACTAGACTCACAACTTCTATGCACTGAGCTACAGATTCAGCTGTAGAAGGGTACATGACTATTGCAGCTCCAGTCTGCACTGATCTTCGACACAAATGCATAGTTATGTAATCAATTATGAACCCCACAAGAGATACATGGGTCTGCTTTTTATTTTTATTGGATTTATTTTCCAACCATCAGAGTGTAAGACATATCCAGATGAAAAGAGGGAGCCTGACCAGAATGTAAGGAACTACAGAAATTCCTTGAGCTACAGACGACAGAGCTCTGAGTAATTTTGTTAACACTCAGAGCTCAGATCAAAATGGAGGAAACTTGACATGATCCCTGTGAATAGGGATATGCAAATAAGAATCTTTTAAGTCTTTGGTAAGCCAATCCTCCTGTATTTAAGGAAGTAAAGTATGAATTGTCTCTATTGCAAAAGGAGCGACTTTAAGGGATTTGTTTAATATTTTGAGATTCAAAATAGGGCAAAAATCACCCTCTTTCTTTTGTAGTATAAAGAGATTTATTTAAATAAAATCCCTGGTTTCAATCTGAAGTTGGAACTGAAGCAATCACTCCCATTCATTCCAGATCTATCACACAAGCCAAGAAAGCTTGAGCCTTTAAAGGATCTCAAAGCACTTGAAGCAAAGAATCTTCTCAGAGGACACTTTGAACAAAAGCTTATTCGATACCCTGGGAAATTATTTGCAAAATCCAGGGATACTGAACAGATCTCTCCCAAGCCTCCAGAAAGAGACACACTCTGATCCCCATCAGAGACTGGTCTGGTATGGGGGCAGCACCTTTATGCAGTCTTGGGGTAGAATCCTTGGGCTGTTTGTTTTTGGACTTCCAGGGAGATTTTGAGTAGCCAGATCTCTGGGCAGAGTGGAAATCTTTCTGAGCCTTAGATTAACGAAAGATAGGAGAACCTCCTGCAGATCTAAGCTTATTCTTAAATGTCTTATCCTGGGACAGAAAAACAGAATTTATGCTTACCTGATAAATTACTTTCTCCAACGGTGTGTCCGGTCCACGGCATCATCCTTACTTGTGGGAATATCTCTTCCCCAACAGGAAATGGCAAAGAGTCCCAGCAAAGCTGGCCATATAGTCCCTCCTAGGCTCCGCCCACCCCAGTCATACGACCGACGGACAGGAGGAAAAAATAGGAGAAACCATAGGGTGCCGTGGTGACTGTAGTTAGAGAAAATAATTCATCAAACCTGATTAAAAAACCAGGGCGGGCCGTGGACCGGACACACCGTTGGAGAAAGTAATTTATCAGGTAAACATAAATTCTGTTTTCTCCAACATTGGTGTGTCCGGTCCACGGCGTCATCCTTACTTGTGGGAACCAATACCAAAGCTTTAGGACACGGATGAAGGGAGGGAGCAAATCAGTTTACCTAAACGGAAGGCACCACGGCTTGCAAAACCTTTCTCCCAAAAATAGCCTCCGAAGAAGCAAAAGTATCAAATTTGTAAAATTTGGCAAAAGTGTGCAGTGAAGACCAAGTCGCTGCCTTACATATCTGATCAACAGAAGCCTCGTTCTTGAAGGCCCATGTGGAAGCCACAGCCCTAGTGGAGTGAGCTGTGATTCTTTCAGGAGGCTGCCGTCCGGCAGTCTCATAAGCCAATCGGATGATGCTTTTAAGCCAAAAGGAAAGAGAGGTAGAAGTTGCTTTTTGACCTCTCCTTTTACCAGAATAGACGACAAACAGAGAAGATGTTTGTCTGAAGTCTTTTGTAGCTTCTAAGTAGAATTTTAGAGCACGGACTACATCTAAATTATGTAGCAAACGTTCCTTCTTTGAAACTGGATTCGGACACAAAGAAGGTACAACTATCTCCTGGTTAATATTTTTGTTGGAAACAACCTTTGGAAGAAAACCAGGCTTAGTACGCAAAACAACCTTATCTGAATGGAACACCAGATAGGGCGGAGTACACTGCAGAGCAGACAACTCAGAAACTCTTCTAGCAGAAGAAATAGCAACCAAAAACAAAACTTTCCAAGATAACAACTTAATATCTATGGAATGTAAAGGTTCAAACGGAACCCCTTGAAGAACTGAAAGAACTAGATTTAAACTCCAGGGAGGAGTCAAAGGTCTGTAAACAGGCTTGATCCTAACCAGAGCCTGAACAAATGCTTTAACATCTGGCACAGCTGCCAGTCGTTTGTGTAGTAAGACAGATAAAGCAGAAATCTGTCCCTTTAGAGAACTCGCAGATAATCCTTTATCCAAACCTTCTTGTAGAAAGGAAAGGATCTTAGGAATTTTTATCTTATTCCATGGGAATCCTCCATATTTTATGGTAAATTTTTCTAGTTACCGGTTTTCTGGCTTGAACCAGAGTATCTATCACAGAATCTGAAAACCCACGCTTTGATAGAATCAAGCGTTCAATCTCCAAGCCGTCAGCTGGAGGGAGACCAGATTTGGATATTCGAATGGACCCTGTACAAGAAGGTCCTGTCTCAAAGGTAGCCTCCATGGTGGAGCCGATGACATATTCACCAGGTCTGCATACCAAGTCCTGCGTGGCCACGCAGGAGCTATCAAGATCACCGAGGCCCTCTCCTGCTTGATCCTGGCTACCAGCCTGGGAATGAGAGGAAACGGTGGAAACACATAAGCTAGGTTGAAGGTCCAAGGCGCTACAAGTGCATCCACTAGAGTCGCCTTGGGATCCCTGGATCTGGACCCGTAGCGAGGAACCTTGAAGTTCTGACGAGACGCCATCAGATCCATATCTGGAATGCCCCATAATTGCGTCAACTGGGCAAAGATCTCCGGGTGGAGTTCCCACTCCCCCGGATGGAATGTCTGACGACTCAAGTAATCCGCTTCCCAGTTTTCCACACCTGGGATGTGGATCGCAGATAGGTGGCAGGAGTGATCCTCCGCCCATTGTATTATTTTGGTCACTTCTTTCATCGCCAGGGAACTCCTTGTTCCCCCCTGATGATTGATATAAGCAACAGTCGTCATGTTGTCTGATTGGAATCTTATGAATCTGGCCTTTGCTAGCTGAGGCCAAGCCCTGAGAGCATTGAATATCGCTCTTAGTTCCAGAATGTTTATTGGGAGAAGAGACTCTTCCCGAGGCCATAGTCCCTGAGCTTTCAGGGATTCCCAGACCTCGCCCCAGCCCACTAGACTGGCGTCGGTCGTGACGATGACCCACTCTGGTCTGCGGAAGCTCATTCCCTGGGATAGGTGGTCCAGGGTTAGCCACCAACGGAGTGAATCTCTGGTCTTCTGATCTACTTGAATCACTGGAGACAAGTCTGTATAGTCCCCATTCCACTGTTTCAGCATGCACAGTTGTAATGGTCTTAGATGAATTCGCACAAAAGGAACTATGTCCATTGCTGCAACCATCAACCCTACTACTTCCATGCACTGAGCTATGGAAGGACGTGGAACAGAATGAAGAACTTGACAAGCGCTTAGAAGTTTTGACTTTCTGACATCTGTCAGAAAAATCCTCATTTCTAAAGAATCTATTATTGTTCCCAAGAAGGGAACTCTTGTCGACGGAGACAGAGAACTCTTTTCTATGTTCACCTTCCATCCGTGAGATCTGAGAAAGGCCAGAACGATGTCTGTATGAGCCTTTGCCTTTGAAAGGGACGACGCTTGTATTAGAATGTCGTCCAAGTATGGTACTACTGCAATGCCCCTCGGTCTTAGAACCGCTAGAAGGGACCCGAGTACCTTTGTGAAAATCCTTGGAGCAGTGGCTAACCCGAATGGGAGGGCCACAAACTGGTAATGTTTGTCCAGAAAGGCGAACCTTAGGAACTGATGATGTTCTTTGTGGATAGGAATATGTAGGTACGCATCCTTTAGATCCACGGTAGTCATAAATTGACCTTCCTGGATTGTAGGTAGAATCGTTCGAATGGTTTCCATTTTGAACGATGGTACTCTGAGAAATTTGTTTAGGATTTTTAAATCCAGAATTGGTCTGAAGGTTCCCTCTTTTTTGGGAACTACGAACAGATTTGAGTAAAATCCCATTCCTTGTTCCGCCATTGGAACTGGGTGTATCACTCCCATCTTTAACAGGTCTTCTACACAATGTAAGAATGCCTGTCTCTTTATTTGGTTTGAGGATAAGTGAGACATGTGAAACCTTCCCCTTGGGGGTAGTTCCTTGAATTCCAGAAGATAACCCTGAGAAACTATTTCTAGCGTCCAGGGATCCTGAACATCTCTTGCCCAAGCCTGAGCAAAGAGAGAGAGTCTGCCCCCCACTAGATCCGGTCCCGGATCGGGGGCTACTCCTTCATGCTGTTTTGTTAGCAGCAGCAGGCTTCTTGGCCTGCTTACCCTTGTTCCAGCCTTGCATCGGTTTCCAGGCTGGTTTGGTCTGTGAAGCATTACCCTCTTGCTTAGAGGATGCAGAATTAGAGGCCGGTCCGTTCCTGAAATTACGAAAGGAACGAAAATTAGACTTATTCTTGGCTTTGAAAGGCCTATCTTGTGGGAGGGCGTGGCCCTTTCCCCCAGTGATGTCTGAGATAATCTCTTTCAATTCTGGCCCGGTCTACATCCGCTGACCAAGATTTTAGCCAAAGCGCTCTGCGCGCCACTATTGCAAACCCTGAATTTTTCGCCGCTAATCTAGCTAATTGAAAAGCGGCATCTAAAATAAAAGAATTAGCCAACTTAAGTGCGTTAACTCTGTCCATAACCTCCTCATATGGAGTCTCTCTACTGAGCGACTTTTCTAGTTCCTCGAACCAGAACCACGCTGCTGTAGTGACAGGAACAATGCACGAAATGGGTTGCAGAAGGTAACCTTGCTGTACAAAAATCTTTTTAAGCAAACCCTCCAATTTTTTATCCATAGGATCTTTGAAAGCACAATTATCCTCGATAGGAATAGTAGTGCGCTTGTTTAGAGTAGAAACTGCCCCCTCGACCTTAGGGACTGTCTGCCATAAGTCCTTTCTGGGGTTGACCATAGGAAATAATTTCTTAAATATAGGAGGGGGGACAAAAGGTATGCCGGGCTTCTCCCACTCCTTATTCACTATGTCCGCCACCCGCTTGGGTATAGGAAAAGCGTCGGGGTGCACCGGAACCTCTAGGAACTTGTCCATCTTGCATAATTTTTCTGGAATGACCAGGTTGTCACAATCATCCAGAGTAGATAACACCTCCTTAAGCAGTGCGCGGAGATGCTCTAATTTAAATTTAAATGTCACAACATCAGGTTCAGCCTGTTGAGAAATTTTTCCTGAATCTGAAATTTCCCCATCTGACAAAACCTCCCTCATGGCCCCTTCAGATTGGTGTGAGGGTATGACAGAGCAATTATCATCAGCGCCCTCCTGCTCTTCAGTGTTTAAAACAGAGCAATCGCGCTTTCTCTGATATGCAGGCATTTTGGATAAAATATTTGCTATGGAGTTATCCATTACTGCCGTCAATTGTTGCATAGTAATAAGCATTGGCGCGCTAGAAGTACTAGGGGCCTCCTGCGTGGGCAAAACTGGTATAGACACAGAAGGAGATGATGTAGAACCATGTCTACTCCCTTCATCTGATGAATCATCTTGGGCAACTTCATTATCTGTGGCAGTACTGTCCTTACTTTGTTTGGACGCTATGGCACAATTATCACACAATTTTGAAAGGGGAAACACATTGATTTTCATACATATAGAACATAGCTTATCTGAAGGTACAGACATGTTAAACAGGCTTAAACTTGTCAATAAAGCACAAAAACCGTTACTGTCTCTTTAAATTTTAAACAGAGCACACTTTATTACTGAATATGTGAAAAAGTATGAAGGAATTGTTCAAAATTTACCAAAATTTCACCACAGTGTCTTAAAGCATTCAAAGTATTGCACACCAAATTTCAGAGCTTTAACCCTTAAAATAACGAAACCGGAGCCGGTTACAGTTTTAACCCCTCTACAGTCCCAGCTACAGCTGCGACTTTACCAAACCCAGGGGGGAATACGATACCAAATGAAGCCTTCTAGGAACTTTTCCAACTATTTTCAGATCCTCACACATGCATCTGCATGTCTTGCTCTCAAAAGTAACTGCGCAGTAATGGCGCGAAAATGAGGCTCAGCCTACAACTGGGAAGGTCATTCCTGACTGGAAAAGGTGTCTAACACAGTGCCTGACGTTAAAAAACGTTCCCCAAGTTTATAAGTGTGAATTACCAGCATAAACATGTATAAAATGCCCAAATAAAGCAATAGATTTTGCCCATAAAAGTGTCTACCAGTTTTATAGCCCATATTAAGCCCTTTATTCTGTTTAAGACTAAGAAAATGGCTTACCGGTCCCCCTGAGGGGAAATGACAGCCTTCTAGCATTACACAGTCTTGTTAGAAATATGGCTAGTCATACCTTAAGCAGAAAAGTCTGCTAACTGTTTCCCCCAACTGAAGTTACTTCATCTCAACAGTCCTATGTGGAAACAGCAAACGATTTTAGTTACTGTCTGCTAAAATCATCTTCCTCTCACAAACAGAATTCTTCATCTTTTTCTGTTTCAGAGTAAATAGTACATACCAGCACTATTTTAAAATAACAAACTCTTGATAGTAGAAAAAAAAAATACAACTAAACACCACATACTCTTAACCATCTCCGTGGAGATGTTGCCTGTGCAACGGCAAAGAGAATGACTGGGGTGGGCGGAGCCTAGGATGGACTATATGGCCAGCTTTGCTGGGACTCTTTGCCATTTCCTGTTGGGGAAGAGATATTCCCACAAGTAAGGATGACGCCGTGGACCGGACACACCAATGTTGGAGAAAGCTCATTTACCCCCAGTGACTGTGACAATAATAGCATTCAGCCCAGGCACAAAGAGAGATTTACCCTGGAAAGGAAGAGAAAGCAGTATGTGCACAGATAACATATCAGCAGACCAAGACTTAAGCCACAAAAGCTAGTCTAGCATATGAAACCCACATTTTTTCTTTAACGATTTAGATAGAACATGCAATTTTAAGCAACTTTCTAATTTACTAAAAGTAGCCACCAATCAGCAAGTGCTACCCAGGTGCTGAACCAAAAATGTTCCGGCTCCTATGCTTACATTCAAGCTTTTTCAAATAAAGATAGCAAGAGAATGAAGAAAGATTTATAAAAGGAGTAACTAAGAAAGTTGCTTAAAATGGCATTCTCTATCTGAATCATGAAATAAAAAAATGGGGTTTTGTGTCCCTTTAAAGGAACATGAAACCCAAAATTTTTATTTTTCACGATTCAGACAGAGAATACAATTTAAAAAAACTTCCCATTTTACTTCTATTTTGAAATGTACTTAGTTCTCATGTTATTATTTGTTGAAGATATATCTTGATAGGTTGCTGCTATCTAGTGATCTTGCTAATGTGCAACACTGTTGCAAAACTGCTGCCATATAGTGCTGCAGAAACATGCACACTCCTGAACTTACCACTCTGCTTTTCAACAAAGGATAACAACAACAAAAAAAGAACATTTGATATAGAACTACTTTGGAAAGTTGTATGTAGGTTTAGGTTTTGAAAAAAAAAACTCCCCAATCTCTCCACTTCTCCATCTCCAGGCCTGACTAACCCTCTATGGGAAATATCAAACATCCTTTAACTAGTATCAATATATCTAGTTGTGGAAAATTGTAAGTTGTAACCAAGGGGTAGATTTATTAAATGTTGGGCAGACATAATCCGCTGTAGCGGATCATGTCCGTCCGACATCGCTAAATGCCGACAGCATACGCTGTCGGCATTTAACATTGCACATGTATTTCTGGTGAAATGCTTGTGCAATGCCGCCCCCTGTACATTTGCGGCCAATTGGCCGCTAGCAGGGGGGTGACAATCATCCTAATCGTATCCGATCGGGATGGTTGCTGTCTGTCCGCCACCTCAGATTTAACCAACAAACATAAAATTTACATTACTAGATCTCTTACACCTTTTGAACGATTATGCTCCACAATACCTCCTATTAGACACACACTCGACTTGACCTTTAAGTTACTGTTTAATTCTTCTACAAATACGCTTCCGGGGATATATTAGGTCTTGGAACAAGGAATTTCCCCACACGCAAACTGTAAAGCAATGGCACAAAATCTTTTATTAAACCTCTAAATCTTCTGTTTCTAAAAATATAATCGAGACCAATTATGAACTACTAACGTGGTGGTATTTAACTCCGCTACTCTTGAAGTATATTTATCCTGGTGCCAATGACCTCTTCTAGAGAGGTTGTAGAGAAAAAGGATCCCTGTTGCACATATGGTGGACATGTCCAGAAATAGACATTCTGGCGTATAATTAATAACGTGTTAAATAGTGAAATACCTAGGGATTTTACCTTCATCACCAATTTTCCACCCAAACTTAATTGTAAACCTAAAAAAACGGCTTTTCAGTATCTTAGTAAATAATAGTTTCTAGGCTCTGGAAGAAGCCCAGACCTCCCTCTACTTCAGGCTGAGGACTCTACCACTCTGAATGACAGGTTACAGCATGGAGGAACTTGGCCTCAGATTGGTTAGAGGTTCCCCTTTCAATAACAAGTGCTTCTATACTTTACTTTCACCTCACTCCTCATCAAGGAGGCAAAAGAAAATTACTGAGGACCATATGAAGTGGGAGAGATTTAAATTTCTGGTATGTTGAGGTGTTTTGCCTTCACTTAGTGGTCAGAAGAGAAATATTCCCACACCCGATGACTCGTGGACTCTCACCATCTGATGAAAGAAATGGGGCAACAAAATGACATTTATATTGCAAAATAGAGTTTAAAAGTTGATATAAACTATGTTTATGGGAAAGATGTACTGTATATGTCCCTTTAACATAATCAAGGTATACTAATGTGAACTAGTCTTTATATAACTGTCAGTAGAGCTTCCCAATTACTGACTAATTCAGTAACTCAGAAAATTGTTGTATTAATTTAATAGTTACAAAACGGAATACACTATAGTAGCCCACATCCCTCTAACACATCTGCTAACATGCAAAAGAGAATCACTGTCCACATTTGTATAATTAGAATAGATTTGCTAAAGCCAGATATTTATTAGAGTATTTCAGCAGCTTATCTCAAACTAGATAGTGTCTGAAGTTGCCACTTTATTTGGGCAAGTATTTACAACCTATCACAGACTATCAATAATCCTTGATGCTGTCTATAAATCAAGTACAGGAAAAGTACAGGATTTTGGAAACCATATGCATGTGACTTGGAATAACTAGGTAACAATTTAAAAAGAAACACCAGTGTAGTAATAAAATGTTATTTAGTAGCAAAATATTTACATTTGTTTAATAAAATGCTATGTATCGTATGTGTAACCCTGGGAAATGGTTAAACACAAAGGGACATAAAATAGCAATAATAAAATGTCATATTCATGGGAGAAGAGCTTGAAATTTCCTAAGGAGGTAGTAAATGCCAATACCTTAGATACATGTAAAAAATGGCTTAGATACATTTCTGGCAAGAAACAGAATTTAGGGATACGATTGCTTGGGTCACCTTTTTAATTGGATTAAGCTCTATTTGAGCTTTTAATGTAAATCAGGTAGGATCTGTATAGTATTAACTCGATAGACGTATGTCTTATTTCAACCTCAATTACTATGTTACTATGAAATGAACTAAGCATTTAACTCCTAAACACATTTTAACATTCCTCCCATGCTAGACTACAGGACTTCTCTCGTGCAGCACCGACCCTCTGGAACGCACTTCCTGGAGCTGTAAGACTTTCCCCTAACCTAACGCTCCCTAAAGACCTTTTTATTCAGGGAAGCTTATCACCCGATTTATTAACAAATTAATTTCACTTAACCAACAGTTGCCCTCATCTAACTCCTCACTAATATCATTCTCACCTTTGCAGTCCCCACCTCCTGTTTCCCATCCTCCTACCCATCTAGATTGTAACTTCCCATGTGAATAGGGCCCTCAATTCCCTCTGTATTTGTCTGTAAAATGTTGTCTTGTATTGTATTGTTTCACCGTTGTACTTATATCTTTGCACCCATTGACAGCGCTGCAGAATCTGATGGCGTTTTATAAATAAAGAATAATAATAATTTTAAGTCAGCTCTGGATTGGTAAAATACTGCTTAATACATCTGCTGAGCCAGAATGCGCACTAGCCGATAAGCAGATCTCACATTTCTTTATCGGTTTAAGGCTCACAATAATTTTTTTTTTAAATTCTGTTTAAAGAAATAAGGACCTGTAAAAAAAAAATGGTCTTTTTTTAATTGCATTAAAAAAGTGCCGATTTACAATTCTCAGTTCTTCATAAACGCATTTCAGACTTTATTCAGGCAGATTTCCCATAAAAAGTTTGCAGATCTCATAAAAGAGGGTCACTTATAAGTATTAGAATGTCAGAGAACTCTCAAGAAACAGATGCACTTACAAACCTGTAGAATACATTAAAGGGACATTCCAGTCAAAATTTAAATGCACACAGATGAATTACATATTTGAATAGAAACATATTTGTAATATTCATGTATTGGCAAAAATGTTTCTAGTAAAAGTTATCACTGTTTTAGTGTTAACATTTTTCTCTGCACGTGCATGTGAAGCATAGCTAGATATTCTCAGTGCACCAACATTTTAAATACTGCAGCAGCTCAGAGTGACAGTGGGGCTTGTATCATGTCAACAATTAACAAATTGAGTTATTACCAGATGATACTCTCTGAGAAAGTGCTGTGATTAAAATGCTGGTGCACGGTGCATACTTATACACATTTTTGAAACAGCTATAGCTTTTATTAGAAGCAGTTTTGCTAATAAATGTATATTACAAAAATGCTTCTGTTCAAAACTGAAATGCATCCATGTGGATTCCAATGTTTGCTGGAATCTCCCTTTAAAGTACTTACAGATATGTTCCATACTTTAAAGGGATAGTCTAGTCAAAATTAAACTTTCAGGATTCAGATAGAGCATGCAATTTTTAGCAACTTTCTAATTTACTCCTATTAATTTTTCTTCATTCTCTGGGTATTGTTATTTGAAAAAGCAAGAATGTAAGTTTAAGGGCTGGCCCATTTTTGGTTCAACACCTGGGTAGTGCTGCTTGCTGATTGGTGGCTACATTTAGACACCAATCAGCAAGCGTTACCCAGGTGCTGAACCAAAAAAGAGCCAGCTCCTAAGCTTACATTCTTGCTTTTTCAAATAAAGATACCAATAGAACGAAGAAAAATTGAAAATAGGAGTAAATTAGAAAGTTGCTTAAATTGCATGCTCTGAATCATGAAAGTTTATTTTGACTAGACTATCCCTTCAATAGATATGCAGTACAAGGTCAGCTATGATCAGGTATAAGGCTGTACTATATAAAGTTGTTACCTTTATGTTGCAAGCTTGTTCCATTAACCTACGGGCATTCTCCTCTGCTCGGTAGCGTTTCGGTAGCTGAACCCGGAAAAACTTTAAAGCCCCTTCAAAATCTGCTTGTAGAAGATCTTCTTTGGAAGTCTGTTAAAGGAAAAAAAACACAAACATTAAATCTTGTAAATTCACATAGGGTTCAATCACTTCAGATGGCAGGGAAGGATTTACATTAAAATGCAGTCCTAATAATTCTGCAGAGCTTCAGTCTCTATGTATTTATACAAATGCTTATTATTATCCCGATGATATTTTACTTTTTTTTCTTCAGATCAGCACTAACTGCCAGCAAAGCAAATGTCTGTAGAACAATATTTCTTTCAAGGCTTTCCTAGGGGTTTCAAAGGTGTTCCCTCATGTTACTGTAACTAGGGACCTCAGCCTATCACCTCACACCACCCCCAGTGGTTGTCACGCAATAAAGCACAGTATTTTCATGTGTCTATTTATTGCTTTTAACTTTAAACTGAATCCTACATTTCATTTTCATACTCTGCAAATATAACTCGATAAAAACAGTTCTGTAATTTATATTTTAGTTGCAGTTAAATCAATCCTTTTTTTTCACAATACATAATTCCACAGGTATCAGGTAATTTACATAAATAGGTAATTTACATATATCATTTGAAACTCCAGTCATCCAGATTCCACTGTTACTAGACAAATATCTATATCTATCTCAATATACCCCAGGAGGAGAATTAATAAATATCAGAATATTTATATGGGAGATATGCGTGATTACAAAATCCCTAGGAAAATATACAGTGTATATATATATATATATATATATATATATATATATGTTTACATATACACACACACACATATATATATATATATATTTATATATTTATATATAGATACATAAACACTCCCAAAATAATTCTGTAGTTTGAAAAAAATAGATAAAATCTAACTCGAGAATATAAACCAGACTGATTTTTTTATATGAAAGGCCACAAAAAAAATTTTTTCACTCGAAAGACCAGTGAACTAATTTTAGAACTGTTAATAACCAAAAACAAACATACGTCTTATATAAAAACAACCCAGAATCAGCAATGCTTTAGCTAGATATCTGCCTCTGTTTTGTCTTGTAGAAATCCCAGCATCTGCCTGCCAATGTGGTACAGAGATGTGTTTGTGTTCATTTTATACACAATGACATATGATCTTTTGCAATTTCCTCCTGTCTATATCTATCAATATACGTTTGCTGCTTGGTGTCACAGAAATGTACTTACAGCACAGTAATGAATGAATTCCATCCATATTAATGGATTAGGATATGTTGAGGGCACTGGATGAGATGCAATGTATCCCAATGTGAACCTATCTGGTATCGATATTCCACCGTCCCTTTGCCACACTGATAGTGAGCTCATATAGTCTATGCCATGGTTTCTCAATCATGGTTCTCAAGTATCCCCAACAGACCAGGTTTTCATTATAGCTGAGCCAGTGCACAGGTGAAATAATCAGCTGATGGGTGAGAGCAGGATAGTAACCATGGTTACTAATCAGCTGATTACTTCACCTGTGCACTGGTTCAGCTATAATGAAAACCTAACCTGTTAGGGGTACTTGTGGACCACGGTTGAGAAACACTGGTCTACACAACCGGTACAACTGCTTGATCACTTTACCCTAATCTAGCATGCAAACTGCATTCATGTTTACTCCACTAAGAGTAGTTGTACAAGAGAAAGATCTCTCATATTATACTTATACAAACACTAAGCAGGCAACAAGAAGATACCTCAGTATGCTTTAATATCTAGATCAGTGTTTCTCAATTCCACACTTCAATGGGCAGATTTCTCTACCTGAGCACAAGTGAGACCGTTATAATGATTGAACTAATGAACAACCTTAAAACTCTTACTTGTTAGGGCTCCTTGAGGGCTGCAAATGAGTAACACTACTCTTGATAAAAGTATGAAATTCTTCTGAGATAAGAATAGGTCCACCAACTCAACTTATTAATTTGTTGTAGAAACAAGTGATTCTGTGACAGTAAAATCCTCAAGAATACCTGTTAAAATTTCTATCTGCTAAAGTTACTTTTATACATTTAACACATGCAAAAAAATAACCCCCAATAAGGAACCATGTATAGAAAACTAAACTGAACGTAAAGGGACACTGAACCCAACTTTTTTCTTTTGTGATTCAGATAGAGCATGCAAATTTAAGCAACTTTCTAATTTACTCCTATTATCAATTTTTCTTTGTTCCCGTGCTATCTTTATTTGAAAAAAAAGGCATCTAAGCTATTTTTTTGGGTTCAGAACCATGGAAAGCACTTGTTTATTGGTGGGTGAATTTTTCCACCAATCAGCAAGAACAACACAGTGTGTTCACCAAAAATGTGCCGGCATCTAAACTTACATTCTTGCATTTCAAATAAAGATACCAAGACAATGAAGAAAATTTGATAATAGGAGTAAATTAGAAAGTTGCTTAAAATTGCATGCTCTATCTGAATCACAAAAGAAAACATTTGGGTTCAGTGTCCCTTTAAGCAAAGTAAAATCAAATGTTTTATAAATCATCATTATTCCAATATATATATATTTTATTAAAAACAATAAATATAATCCCTCATTGTGTCATTTGGATACATTTTAATACTTATAACAATATATATACCAGTGTTACAATGGAATTTGTGACATTTATTTTGCAACAAATGTCACACAAAATTGTAAAGTGTTGTTAAGAACTGTCAAAAGTAAAGTTTTTAGAAACTCCTTTATGGTATTCTCTAGATGGATTTTCCAGATGTGAAAATGTGATGGATGAATGGATGACCAGACGTGCGAGCAACATCTGGTTAGGACCAACAGCTGGTAGGGACGGCAGGGCTAGGCCACTGCTTTTGCAAGCCAATTCAAAGGGACAACATGGACTCACATCACAAACTAATGAAAGCATGCAGTCCCTACTTCCCTACTGAGGTAGAATGACGATGCAACAAGTCTCACCGCCAGAAGCCGGGGTACAAACAAACGATGTCCCATGCCCAGAAGCTCCAGGACGCGACAGGCATACTCGTTGACAAAGTTGCTCTTCTCATCTTGAATGTCTTGCGACTTTTTTACAGGAGGGGACAGTTGGGGGGCCGGGGAAGCAAAAGGAATCCTCTCCTCCATGTAGTCCACACACAGGGTCTTACAGAATACCCCAGTTTAACAATAAAAAGAATTGGAAAGAAAACCTAGAATCGAGACAGCATGGCACGTTGGGTCATTTACAGCATGGCACGCCAGTCTGCATCTCTACACATGGAAAGCATCCTTAGAAGGAAGCAACCACAGACAGCCATTGTGAATAATATAAATGCAGCAAATACACAAATATGCAGTTAGCCCAGAAATTCAATAATCATATCCAAATGAAAGGTTTACGAAGGGGCAAGTTTCTAGAAGTCAGTGGAGATGTGACAGAAGGGCCCAGCTTCTGTATGAGTGTGTTATGCTGGAGCTGCAAGGAAAAAGCGATGAGATCACTGCATCCACAGGAGCTGCTGCTGCTCCTCATGAATCAGTAATGAAGTAGGTGGTGAATGAGAAAGGCACGAGGGAGGATGCTTTCTAAAGGATGCTGTAATCAGAAGCCAATAGAATCCTATGTATCCACACCCCTATCATCTATTTCTCTAGACTTCCTCCAATTTTTTATATTCCATCTGTGTTATCCAAAAACGCTGTCTATCAAACGGGGTCTAGTGCACAAAATTGTAATGTTTTATTTTTCTTCCTTCTGCATTTCTAATCACCTAGATATTCTAGACAAAGGAATATAATACATGATGTATGTGTATAAGCAAGCTAAAGACTAAAGCTTTCCAATGCTGTGATTGCAAAGAAATATACCCCAAATATTGTTTATGTCTAGGAAAAAAGGGTCTGGCAGTGTCTGCACATCAATTTGGGTGGAACGAGCAAGGTATTTCCCTAACACTGACAAGATACATATTTGGATAACACAATAGCACCCTCTAGTGTCCTAAACTACTTCTTGCAGCTTAGAAATAGACTTTTCTGACAATATATTTTCATCAGTGGTCTAACATTCGCCTAGATTTAGAGTTTGGCGTTAGCCGTCAAAACCAACGTTAGGGGCTCCTAACGTTGGTTTTGGGCTACCGCTGGTATTTAGAGTCAGTCAGGAAAGGGTCTAACGCTCACTTTGCAGCCGCGACTTTTCCATACCGCAGATCCCCCTACGCCATTTGCGTATCCTATCTTTTCAATGGGATCTTTCTAACGCCGGTATTTAGAGTCCTGGCTGAAGTGAGCATTAGAAATCTAACGACAAGACTCCAGCCGCAGAGAAAAGCCAGGAGTTAAGAGCTTTATGGGCTAACGCCGGTTTATAAAGCTCTTAAAGGGAAACTGTCCCCAAATTTTTTCTTTTGTAATTCAGAATGAGCATGCAATTTTAAGCAACTTTCTAATTTACTCCTATTATCACTTTTTCTTCGTTCTCTTGCTATCATTATTTGAAAAAGAAGGCATCTAAGCTTTTTTTTTGGTTTCAGCACTCTGGACAGCAGTTTTTTATTGGTGGATGAATTTATCCACCAATCAGCAAGGACAACCCAGGTTGTTCACCAAAAATGGGCCGGCATCTAAACTTACATTCTTGCATTTCAAATAAAGATACCAAGAGAATGAAGAAAATTTGATAATTGGAGTAAATTAGAAAGTTGCTTAAAATGTCATGCTCTATCTGAATCACGAAAGAAATTTTTTGGGTACAGTGTCCCTTTAACTACTGTGCTCTAAAGTACACTAACACCCATAAACTACCTATGTACCCCTAAACCGAGGCCCCCCCACATTGCCGCCACTTTTTTTTTTTAACCCCTAATCTGCCGACCGCACACCGCTGCAACCTACATTATCCCTATGTACCCCTAATCTGCTGCCCCTAACACCGCCGACCCCTACATAATATTTATTAACCCCTAATCTGCCGCCCCCAACGTCGCCGCCACCTACCTACACTTATTAACCCCTAATCTGCCTACCGGACCTCACCGCTACTATAATAAAGTTATTAACCCCTAATCCGCCTCACTCCTGCCTCAATAACCCTATAATAAATATTATTAAACCCTAATCTGCCCTCCCTAACATCACCGACACCTAACTTCAAGTATTAACCCCTAATCTGCCGACCGGACCTCACCGCTACTCTATTAAATTTATTAACCCCTAAAGCTAAGTCTAACTCTAACACCCCCCTAAGTTAAATATAATTTTTATCTAACGAAATAAATTATTTCTTATTAAAAAAATTATTCCTATTTAAATCTAAATACTTACCTGTAAAATAAACCCTAGTATAGCTACAATATAAATTATAATTATATTGTAGCTATTTTAGGATTAATATTTATTTTACAGGCAACTTTGTATTTATTTTAACCAGGTACAATAGCTATTAAATAGTTAATAACTATTTAATAGCTACCTAGTTAAAATAATTACAAAATTACCTGTAAAATAAATCCTAACCTAAGTTACAATTAAACCTAACACTACACTATCAATAAATTAATTACATACAAATACCTACAAATAAATACAATTAAATAAACTAAATAAAGTACAAAAAATAAAAAAAGAACTGTAATTTACAAACATTAGAAAAAGATTACAACAATTTTAAGCTAATTACACCTACTCTAAGCCCCCTAATAAAATAACAAAGCCCCCCAAAATAAAAAAATGCCCTACCCTATTCTAAAATAAAAATAGAAAAGCTCTTTTACCTTACCAGCCCTTAAAAGGGCCTTTTGCGGGGCATGGAAGAAGATGGCTCCGCTCCGGATGGATGAAAATAGAAGATGCCGCTTGGATGAAGATGTCTACCGGTCCGGATGTCCTCTTCTGCCCGGATAGGATGAAGACTTCTGCCGCTCCGGATGTCTTCTTTTGGTCCATCGGTGCCCAGTTGGGTGAAGACGACTCAAGGTAGGGAGATCTTCAGGGGCTTAGTGTTAGGTTTATTTAAGGGGGGTTTGGGTTAGATTAGGGGTATGTGGGTGGTGGGTTGTAATGTTGGGGGGGGTATTGCATGTTTTTTTTTACAGGCAAAAGAGCTGAATTCTTTGGGGCATGCCCCGCAAAAGGCCCTTTTAAGGGCTGGTAAAGTAAAAGAGCTTTTCTATTTGTATTTTAGAATAGGGTAGGGAATTTTTTTATCTTGGGGGGCTTTGTTATTTTATTAGGGGGCTTAGAGTAGGTGTAATTAGCTTAAAATTGTTGTAATCTTTTTCTAATGTTTGTAACTTTTTTTTTTTTTTTGTAACATAGTTCTTTTTCCCCCAGATGAAAGGATTGTCTGCTGAGAAAATCCGCTTCCCAGCTGTCCACACCCGGAATGTGGATCGCTGACAGCGAACAGCTGTGGATCTCCACCCACTCCAGAATCCGAGATACTTCCCTCATTGCTAGGGAGCTTCTTGTTCCCCCTGATGCTTGATGTAAGCCACCAAGGTTATATTGTCTGATAAACTGGGACAAACCAAGAAGGAGCCAAGCCTTCAAAGCATTGAAGATTGCCCGAAGTTCCAAAATGTTTATCGGGAGGGAGCATTCCTCCTGAGTTCACAGACCATGTGCCTTCTTGGCACCCCAAACAGCTCCCCATCCTGATAGTTGTGTCCGTAGTCACAATCTCCCAGGATGGTCTTAAGAAGGCTGTCTCTTGGGACAGATGATCTGGACAGAGCCACCAAGAGAGCGATTTTCTCGGCAGGTTGTCCAGAGAAATCTGTTGAGACAGATCCGAATGATCACCGTTCCACTGCCTCAGCATAAACAGTTGCAACGGTCTGAGACAGAAACTGGCAAAGGGAATGATGTCCATGCTGGACACCATGAGACCAATCACCTCCATACACTGAGCCACAGAGGGTCTTAAGGAGGTCCGGAGGGCAAGACATGCCGAAGCTAGCTTGCAACGTCTCTGGTCTGTTAGAAATATCCTTAAGTATATGGAGTCTATTACAGTACCCAGGAATTCCACCCTGGTGCTTGGTATAAGAGAACTCTTTTCTAGGATTATATTCCATCCATGAGATTGAAGAATAGAGAGGAGAGATTCTGAATGGTCCTCTGCCAGATGAAAAGATGGTGCTTGTACCAGAATATCGTCCAAGTAGGGAGCTAATGCTATACCCTGGGTCCTGGCAATGGCTAGAAGAGCCCCTAGAACCTTCGCAAAAACTCTTGGAGCAGTAGCTAGACCAGACAGAAGTGCAATGAACTGGAAGTGCTGGTCCAGGAAGGCAAACCTTAGGAACTGGAAGTGGTCCTTGTGGATCCACAGTGGTCATGAAATGTCCTTCCTAATCTAAGGGAAGGATGGACCTTATCGTCTCCATCTAGAACGAGGGGACATTAAGAAATTTGTTTAAGCACTTTAGTTCCAGAATCGGGCGGAAAGTTCCCTCCTTCTTTGGGACCACTAAAAGGTTTGAATTGTATCCCAAACCTCTTTCTGCGATAGGCACCGGGACAATGAGTCCTAAGGAGGACAGAACCTGCACACACCCCAAAAAAGGCTTCCCTCTTTTCTGGTCTGGAAGACAGGATAGAGAGGAGAAATCTGCCCTTGGGAGGATTAGACTTGAAACCTATCTTGTATACCTGACCTATGACCTCCAGGACCCATGGATCGTGCATGTCCCTGAACCAAGCGTCTGAAAAGAGCGATAGTCTGACCCCTACACAATCCGGAGCCGAATCGGGGGCCGCCCCTACATTCCGATTTAGTCTCTGCGGGCTTCTTGCTCTGTTTGGACTTATTCCAGGACTGAGCCAGCTTCCAAGTACTCTTGGTTTGCTCAGTCTTAGCGGAGGACTGCTGTCGTTTGGATTTATCAGAACGAAAGGAACGAAAATTAGAAACTTGTCCCTTAGACTTGCTCTTTTTATCTTGCGGTAGGAAGGCACCCTTGCCACCTGTAACCGTGGAGATAATGGAGTCCAGGCCTGGACCAAATAAAATCTTTCCCTTAAAGGGGAAAGAAGTCTGGACTTAGAAGTCATATCCGCAGACCAGGACTTCAGCCAGAGCGCCCGACGGGCCTGGACCGTAAAGCCAGAAGCCTTAGCATTCAGGCAAATAATCTGCATGTTTGCATCACAGATAAAAGAATTAGCAACTCTCAAGGCCTTAATTCTTTCCTGGATAATGTCAAGGGGACCATTCACCTCGATTAAATCCGCTAAGGAGTCGCACCAGTAGGTAGTTTCCATCTTTTTATCCATCGGCTCTCTGAACGACAAGCTATCCTCAAGCGGGATAGTAGTGCATTTGGCAAGCATTAAGATAGCGCCATCCACCTTAGGGACGGACCTACACAACTCCAATTAAGAGACTGTGAATCATTTTTTAAAGGAAGACGAAGGGGAAAAGGAAGATCCAATTCTGTCCCATTCGTTCTTAATAATGTTCGCCATCTTTACAGGCACAGGAAAAGTTAAAGGCACTACCCTGTCCTCGTAAACTCTGTCTAATTTAGGATCAAAGGTTCATCAGGCAGCTTGGCCTCTGGAACCTCTAATGTAGACAGGACTTCCTTTAGACGAAAACGTAAGTGTTCAATCTCAAATCTAAAGGCTGGTTCCTCTGCAGCAGGAGGCTTCGAGGCAGCAGACTCCGTCCCAGAAAGTTCATCCACTGAAGCCTCAGAGTGCAACTCATCCTTGTATAACTGAGACAGAGCATAGAAATCCAATAAATTACATTATGACCCCGGGCAGGAGAGCTATGTTTGACCTTTCATTTGTGTTTAGCAGGGCAAGGTAAAGCACTGAGGGCCGCAAACACCGCCGTTTGTAACTGTATCTGTATATATCTATACCTATATATAATCATCTATATATAGGTATAGATATATATTGTACCAAAATACCATCAGATACATGTACAAATATGTATTTATGAATAAATAGAACATCTTCTATGTGAAGAACATTGGAATGTGAAATATTCATATTTTTTAATGTCGGGTTAGCACATATGTGAATATGCGATCTGGTTAGCGCATATCTGAATATGAGTTCGGGTTAGAGCATGAGTAGGGTGTTCCACTTTCGCTCTCCATTGACTTGTATAAGGGAATAGGTTATTGCACGTGCAATATTCTAATTGCGCTAGAAATAAGCTGTTTGCGTGTGTCTGATTAGCACAAGAGGGCAAACTTTTTACTTTCAACTCATAATACGAGCGCAACCCGACACGCACAAAAAGTTTGCTTCTAGCGTAAGCGCTAAATAGTATTTCATAACTGACTTTATTGTAAAACATACACTCCTTTTATACACAGAGCTTATCTTGATAACACAAAGGACAATCCCACAATTTTCCCGCCATTCCCGCCCCTCCAGACTGACCGGCGCCTCCATAGGAGCCACAGTCCCACATAATCTCAATACTTAGGTGTTGATCCCGGTGGAGCAGGGTGTCATTTTAAAGCTCTCTGTCCCCAGATTTCACAGTCCAAAAATCAGCATGATTCGTTACTGGGGACCGGAGTTACAGTCCGTTGAAGTTATGGGGTTAGGGGTGTCCAAAACCCCCGGTTCCCAAAGGAGCTCCCCTCCGGGAATCCCCCCACCCCTTGTACTCCCCAGGGGCTACTAATCCCCAAAAGAGCGTAGCTCTGGGGCACATGGTTGCTGGAGCAACCTGGGTTAAAGTTAGCGGGTGTTCTGCTGTCCTGTGGCCGACAGGGAGTTCCAGGAGCCTGGCCAGCCTGAGAGGTGTTAGGCGGGTGTCCGTTGTGAGGCGGCCGACCGGGAGTTCCAGGAGCCCGGCCAGGCTAGGAGGCTTTTCCTGGTCATAAACCATCTCTTCTCTGAAGACAAAAACAAGCCAAAACAAAGCAAACAAACAGCTTCCAGAGATGGTGGTTGCTCTGAGGAGCCCAAAACCACTGAGAAACAACAAGGGTGAGGTTGTAGGGGTGTGTGGGATAGCCTTAGCCATCTGGTATCCGTGACATAAAGCATACTGTGAATAGTTTAGAAGAAATTAGCACTAAATTTAAAGCAACAGTAACCTCAAAAAAACTATCGGCTAGATTACGAGTTTTGCGGTAAGATGAAAAAGCAGCGTTAACAGGTCCTAATACTGCTTTTTCACTACCACTGGTATTACGAGTCTTGCAGGTATAGGGGCACCGCACACTTTTTTGGCCTTACCGCAAACCGACTTACGTAAACTTCGTAAACCCTTTTTTTCTATGGGACTTCCATAGCGCTAGTATTACGAGTCTGTCCTGGGAGGCCAAAAAGTGAGCGGTACACCCTCTACCTCCAAGATCCCTAACACATTTTAAAGTCAGTAGTTATGGGTTTTACACTACAACGCCGTAGCATAAAACTCATAACTAACGTGCTAAAAAGTACACTAACACCCATAAACTACCTATTAACCCCTAAACCGAGGCCCTCCCGCATCACAAACACTATAATAACATTTTTAACCCCTAATCTGCCACTCCGGACATCGCCGCCACTAGAATAAATATATTAAGCCGTAAACCGCTGCACTCCCGCCTCACAAACACTAGTTAAATAATATTAACCCCTAATCTTCCGCCTTTAACATCGTCGCCACCTACATTATATTTATTAACCCCTAATCTGCCGCCCCCAACGTTACCGCCACTATATTAAATTTATTAACCCCTAAACCTAAGTCTAACCCTAACCCTAACACCCCCTAACTTAAATATAATTTTAATAAATATAAATAAAATTACTGTAATTAACTACATTATTCCTATTTAAAACTAAATACTTACCTATAAAATAAACCCTAAGCTAGCTACAATATAACTAATAGTTACATTGTAGCCATTTTAGGATTTATTTTTATTTTACAGGCAAGTTTGTATTTATTTTAACTAGGTA
The DNA here is from genome assembly GCF_027579735.1 of Bombina bombina. Lineage (NCBI taxonomy): Eukaryota > Metazoa > Chordata > Amphibia > Anura > Bombinatoridae > Bombina > Bombina bombina. The sequence goes on from NC_069508.1 coordinate 98,717,048, forward strand.
GAATAGTTACAAAATAGTTATTAACTATTTTCTAACTACCTAGCTAAAATAAATACAAATTTACCTGTAATTATAAAACCTAACCTAAGTTACACTAACACCTAACACTACACTACAATTAAATAAATTACCTAAATTAAAAACAATTAAATAAATTAAATTAGCTAAATCACAAAAAAAACACTAAATTACAGAAAATAAAAAACAAATTACAGATCTTTAAACTAATAACACCTAATCTAATAGCCCTATCAAAATAAAAAAAGCCCCCCCAAAATAAAAAAACCCTAGCCTAAACTACCAATAGCCCTTAAAAGGGCCTTTTGTGGGGCATTGCCCCAAAGAAATCAGCTCTTTTTCCTGTAAAAAAAAAATACAAACAACCCCCCAATAGTAAAACCCACCACCCACACAACCAACCCCCCAAATAAAATCCTAACTAAAAAAACCTAAGCTCCCCATTGACCTGAAAAGGGCATTTGGATGGGCATTGCCCTTAAAAGGACATTTAGCTCTATTGCAGGCCCAAAGCCATAACCTAAAAAATAAACCCACCCAATACACCCTTAAAAAAATCCTAACACTAACCCCCGAAGATTCACTTACCGGGAGAAGTCTTCATCCAAGCGGCAAGATGTCCTCAACGAAACCGGCAGAAGTGGTCCTCCAGACGGACAGAGGTCTTCACCCAGACGGCATCTTCTATCTTCATCCTTCCGACGCGGAGCGGCTCCATCTTCAAGACATCCGGCTCGGAGCATCCTCTTCAATTGACGGCTTCTTGCTGAATGAAGGTTCCTTTAAGTGACGTCATCCACGATGGCGTCCCTTAGATTATGATTGGCTGATAGAATTCTATCAGCCAATTGGAATTAAGGTAGAAAAAATCCTATTGGCTGATTGGATCAGCCAATAGGATTGAGCTCGCATTTCATTGGCTGATTGGAACAATCAGCCAATAGGATTTTTTCTACCTTAATTCCGATTGGCTGATAGAATTCTATCAGCCAATCGGAATCTAAGGGACGCCATCTTGGTTGACGTCACTTAAAGAGATATTCATTCAGCAAGAAAACTTTGTTGAAAGAGGATGCTGCACGTCGGATGTCTTGAAGATGGACCCGCTCCACGCCGGAAGGATGAAGATAGAAGATGCCGTCTGGATGAAGACTTCTGCCCGTATGGAGGACCACTCTGCCAGCTTGGTTGAGGACATCTTGCCACTTGGATGAAGACTTCTCCCGGTAAGTGAATCTTCGGGGGTTAGTGTTAGGATTTTTTTAAGGGTGTATTGGGTGGGTTTATTTTTTAGGTTATGGCTTTGGACCTGCAATAGAGCTAAATGCCCTTTTAAGGGCAATGCCCATCCAAATGCCCTTTTCAATGGGCAATGGGGAGCTTAGGTTTTTTAGTTAGTATTTTATTTGGGGGGTTGGTTGTATGGGTGGTGGGTTTTACTGTTGGGGGGGGGGGGTGTTTGTATTTTTTTTTACAGGAAAAAGAGCTGATTTCTTTGGGGCAATTCCCCCGCAAAAGGCCCTTTTAGGGGTTTTGGTAGTTTAGTTTAGGCTAGGGTTTTTTTTTATTTTGGGGGGGCTTTTTTATTTTGATAGGGCTATTAGATTAGGTGTAATTAGTTTAAAGATCTGTAATTTGTTTTTTATTTTCTGTAATTTAGTGTTTATTTTTTTGTGATTTAGCTAATTGTATTTAATTTATTTAATTGTATTTAATGTAGGTAATTTATTTAATTGTAATATAGTGTTAGGTGTTAGTGTAACTTAGGTTAGGTTTTATTTTACAGGTAAATTTGTATTTATTTTAGCTATGTAGTTATTAAATAGTTAAAAACTATTTAATAACTATTCTACCTAGTTAAAATAAATACAAACTTGCCTGTAGAATAAAAATAAACCCTAAGCTAGCTACAATGTAACTATTAGTTATATTGTAGCTAGCTTAGGGTTTATTTTATAGGTAAGTATTCAGTATTAAATAGGAATAATGTAGTTAATGATAGTAATATTATTTAGATTTATTTAAATTATAGTTAAGTTAGGGGGTGCTAGGGGTTAATAAATTTAATATAGTGGTGGCGGCGACGTTGGGGGTGGCAGATTAGGAGTTAATAAGTGTAGGTAGGTTGCGGCAACATTGGGGGTGGCAGATTAGGGGTTAATAAATATATTGTAGGTGTCGGCGATGTTGGGGGCAGCAGATTAGGGGTTAATAAATATATTGTAGGTGGGGCGATGTCCGGAGCGGCAGATTAGGGGTTAATAAGCGTAAGATTAGGGGTGTTTAGACTCGGGGTTCATGTTAGGGTGTTAGGTGTAAACATAAATGTAGTTTCCCCATAGGAATCAATGGGGCTGCGTTACTGAGTTTTACGCTGCTTTTTTGCAGGTGTTTGACATTTTCTCAGCCGGCTCTCCCCATTGATGTCTATGGGGAAATCGTGCACAAGCACGTACGACCAGCTCACCGCTGACTTAAGCAGCGCTGGTATTGGAGTGTGGTATGGAGCACAATTTTGCTCTACGCTCACTTCTTGCCTTTTAATGCCGGGTTTGTAAAAACCTGTAATACCAGTGCTGTAGGTAAGTGAGCGGTGAGACAAAACTGCTCGTTAGCACCGCACAGCTCCTAACGCAAAACTCGTAATCTCGCCGTATGTTTTTTTTAAAATGTCCAAAAACTGTATATAAGGTGTATGATGTAAAAAAATGTAAGTCTTAAGCTGCTGGGTTTTTTTTCCATCAGTGCAGGGTCCAAAAGGTTAAAGCAAAATAGGTAAGCATGAATAAGGGCTAAGTGTGTGCCTAAAAACATTGCTATAACCTATTGGGCCCGGCACTGATGATATTTTTTTTTTACATTTTTAAAATTTTAAAAGCAGCTGGAGACTTCATATGTTGAGGGCATGGTAAGCCCACTCCCACTGGTTGATGTTTCCAAAGCTTCACTTTATAAATATATGTCCACAAACTATGTTAACATATTTATACTAATATCTGGTGCACTATGAAGGTGCAGGTATTTACCTCTCAGGACCTACAGCCACTGTACTTACCTGAGCTGCAGCAACTTGCTTTCAGTAGACAAGTGCGAGCACAATGCCAAGGATCTAAATCATTAACAGCATCTCAACCCAGGGGATTGGTGGACAAGTCTATATTTCACCTGGGAGGCCTGCAGTATTTCTTGCATCCACAGAAAAAGCAGGCACAGACGTCAAAGTTGATTTTTTTTATTAATAATCTTCCATAGCAGCAAAAATTAGAAACAAAAGACACGGTCTTATGTGTTTTTGGCTGGACAAAGCCTTATTCATAGATCTGTGTCTCTTAAAGGGACATTAAACACTTGACTGCTAAAAACCATTCAAACTAACTTCTACTGTGTAATAATAAAAAACTGAGTACAGCTATTTATGCTGTAACTTCAGCTTACAAAAAACATTTCAAGAAAATTGTTTCTAGCAGTATACATATCCAGGGCTTGATGCAGCTATGTATGCCGCCATATTTCAACAGCACAGGAGTCACATGACATGCACTTCATATCTCCCTAGAGTCCCTATAATTTGTGCATATAAAAAACACAGCAGCAGCACTCAATGTTATGCAGACAGAGCTTGTGCTGCAGTTTATGTTACAAATCTGTACAGGAATAAAACATTTTATTATTATTATGCTTTTCTATGTAAATAAAGGTTACTTTTTCAAACATTACTACTGACACTCTGACATTCCTAATGTGTGTGAATGCACAGCACTCGGCAGGGTTATAAATGTAAATCTTTCTCATCTCTGACAAGCTCCGGTCTGGAGAGGGAGGGGCCGAGGGGGGAGAGAGAGTAGAGAGACAGACTCCAGTCCGTGGGAGAAAATAGACTGAATAACTCATGCTGCAAATACATTTTCCTGGAGATTTGTTCTATACAATATTTTATTTTTATACATCTACATTACATATATTACAGTAGTATATGTAATGTAGATGTATGAAAATAAAATATTGTATAGAACAAATCTCCAGGAAAAAAGTATTTGCAGCATGAGTTATTCAGTCTATTTTCTTCACGGACTGGAGTCTCTCTGCTCTCTCTCCCCCCTTGTCCTCTTTCCATTTGTTTTTCCTTATATCTGAGTGTGTATCAGTGTATATCTGTGTGTGTGTATCAGTGTATATCTGTGTGTGTGTATCAGTGTATATCTGTGTGTATGAGTGTGTGTGTGTATGAGTGTGTATGAGTCTGTTTGTGTATGAGTGTGTGTTGTGTGTTTTTTTATCCAAATCTATAACAAAAACATTGATGGCTTTAATTGGCAGCTTTTATACTGCTGTTTAAAGCTGTCAACATCTATGTCAGAAAGCAAGCATACAAAAAATATAAAAAATAAATATTATTCCACATTTGTAAATGTGCAAAAAAAATAGTTATCACAAAAGTACAGACGTGAGCACCAGTTTGTTTCCCCTTTGACATTTGCCTAAAGGGACACTGTACAGTAAACATGTTTTTTTCACTTAAAGTGTCAGTAAACCTAAAAAATAATGTTATATAATTCTGCAAATTTTTTTAAAGAATGACTGTTTTTCAGACCCGCTCTCTGTGCTCTTCTGAGCGGGTCTGTTTTTTTTACACAGCGCATCGGGCCAGCTGTATAGTCACAGCCCGGCCTGACCGCGCCGTTATACTCAGTGCAGCTCGCTCCTGCGGTCAGACAGAGCATTGGCAAAAAAATGTATTGGCAAAAAAAGTTATCACTGTTTTAGCGTTAACGTTTTCACTGCACGTGCATGTAAAGCATAGCTAGATATTCTCAGTGCATCAGCATTGCAAAAACTGCAGATGCTCAGAGCATAAGTGGGGCTTGTATCATGGCAGCAATTAACACATTGAGTCATTACCAGATGGCATAAGCACGTTAGGTTCTCTGAGCTAGTGCTGTGTTTAAAATGCTGGTGCACGGTGCATACTTAAATACACCTTTGAAACTGTCATAGCTTTTATTAGAAGCATTTTTGCTAACACATGTATATTATAAAAATGCTTCTATTCAAAATTAAAAGGCATCCATGGAGATTTACATTTTGGCTGGAATGTCCCTTTAAAGCTCTGGTGGAATCATGATTTTATAACTCCACAGGGGTGTCTTTTGGCTCCTCCATGTGGTCAAGTAGGAGACTATTCCCACCTGTGATAACTCGTAGACTCTCACCATGTGATAAAAGAAATATATAATGAAACAACCTGATTCCATTAAAAAACCCAACAGTGTGGTGGGCTGGACTACAGAGTGGTAGAAAGTCTTAACAACGCTGCAACACCAGGCAAATTTTTTTTTTATTTTCCAGCTGGTAGCCTCGTGTGCAATTTTCATCGACTGGGGAAGCCTTGGACAGAGTAATCTCCAGGGTTTACAGCGGCTAAGCAGAAGAGCACACTGGCGCCATCTTGGAAAAAGCAGGAAGATACTTCCTAATACTACTACTTTGGCCTCAGCAAATACTGGAGCCGTCCTACAACCCACTGAGATTCCCAGTGTCTGCTGCACTCCAGCGCCATCGTCTTTGAGAAATTGCAGTGAAACTAAGGTTAAATAGAGTCTCCATGTGGCGGTAAGGTGGCATAGGGAGAATGTGCAGGGACTAGACTTTATATGCCTTTTAATAGTCTCTTCACGGCCCTTCTACTTTTTGTGACCAAGCAAGGAGTCAATAACTGTTTATGTCTGTATTCAGCCCATTACTCTCTTATGCCCCATCTCCTTTTCACCCATCTGTCTAAATAAACTCAAATCTCCTACTGGATATAACACAGTGTTGAGATAAAGATCTTAAAGTGATGGTAAACTATATATAAAAACAGATCCAGAATAAACTGATATTTTAGATGGAGTTTAATTCATTAGTTGTAATGAAGTTGCGCTATAACTTACATTTTAATATTGATACGAAATTCAATTAGCCCCAACTCTGTCGCCCACTTCAAAAGTACATTTTTCTGTGAAATAACGGTTTGAATTGTTCTCCAATCAGCGCTATAGCTACAACAAAAGTGCCATGTGGGGAGAGTGCTGATTGGACAACAATTCAAACCTTTAGTGCACTGAAAAATTGACTTTTGAAGTAGGCAGCGGAGCGAGGGGTAATTGAATTTCGTATCTACATCAAAAAAGTAAGATATAGCGCACCTTTATTACAACTGATGTATTAAAGTCCATCTAAAATATCACTAACATTCCAAATCTGATTTTATAAAGGGGAGAGTTTACCATCACTTTAATGCTGAAATGTATATTTCTTAATGACCCGGAAGGCTATTCCTCTGTGTTTAAAAACTACTAGATATTTTCTATAATGTAATCAACTCAAAATCCGACAAAACATGTACAACAGTGACATCAAGTGGTATTCTTTAATTACTGCACGATAACTTACATGTTTCCTTGCATTAAAGGTTCTCAATATCTTTTGTATCCTGCAATTTTCATTATCAACTCCATTGTTGATTTTTTTTTATTTTTCTCGCCTGCCAACGATATTGCTGAGAACAACACCTATACTATACAATTTAGTTTCCTACCTGAACTTCATGAAAGTGGATAAATACTTTAAGAGACTTTCCCCCTCTGTGGAGGCCAAAATGATGACACATTTAAAGCAATCTGATAATTGGTTGAGCCATATGGCAGAGGTGCACGTAAACAATCCTCCTTAACCCCTAGCTTCAGAGACTCTGAAATCTGACACTCAATTGCTTATGCAAGAGCTCAAATGTTTCTTCCTGTCACGATCGCACTCCACGCACCTCTTCTTCCGGTTCTTCCGGCTTCTCTGTCCTGTGTGTTGCGTTGCTTAGCAACGCTACGCACATTCTGAGCCGTCCTCCTCTGCGGACGTCAGGTGGGTTACTTTGTCCTACGTCCTGATCTCCCGGTGCCCATTTGTTTTCTCCTGTGGCTTGTGAGTACTCTCATTTTTCCCTTGTCTACGGATGTACCCTAACCTGCATGATTACAAGTTGCCAATCTTTGCTGAACTGACTACTCTATTGCTTAACCCTGAACTGCCTGATTACAAGTTGCCAAACACTGCTGAACTGACTACTCTATTGCTTAACCCTGAACTGTCTGATTACAAGTTGCCAAACACTGCTGAACTGACTACTCTATTGCTTAACCCTGAACTGCCTGATTACAAGTTGCCACACTCTGCTGAACTGATTACTCTATTGGTTAACTATAAACTGCCTGATTACTAGTTGCCAAACTGCTGAACTGACTATTCTATTGTTTAACCCTAAACTGCCTGATTACAAGTTGCCGATTTCTGCTGAACTGACTTCGCCTATTCCTGATCCCACTCCTCCTTCTATCAAGAGACCCAGTACTACTATCCAGAACCACAAGGACCTCTTGACCCTCTGTGTGAGTACCTTGTTATATAGGAGTTGTCGTGGGGTCACGTCCTGGGTTATACTCAGTGTGCTAGTGTGTTATTTGAGTTCACTCTAGCATTTGGGTCTGATTCCGGACCTTACCCAACCTGACATAACAAACGGGCCATAAAATGGACCCTGCTGAGTTATCCATTGCCGTGACCCTCCAAGGACAACTCCTTGGAACACATGCTGCACACCTGCAGTCACTAGATTCTAAACTCGACCAGATTACTGCTCTGTTGCATAACCTCTCCGCTCCTCCTCAGACTACCTCTACCCCTGCCGCGGCCAGTTCTACTGCTGTCTATAATCCGCCACAACCTGTGGGACATCTGTCTCCTAGAATCCCAGTAAGTATGACGGCAACCCTGAGGACTGCCGTGGATTTCTTAACCAGTGTCGCTTACACTTCAGAAATAACCCTCAGGTGTTTTACAATTCTTCTACAAAGATCACCTTTTTGATATCCCTCATGAAGGGCAAGGCTTTGGCTTGGGTGTCACCTTTCCTGGAAAAGAATGACCCCTTGCATCTGCCTTTTCTTCAGTTTTTGATAAACCAGGTAGATCTGCCGCAGCTGAAGCCGGGTTGTTGGACTTAAGACAGGGCTCCCTTTCAGTAGCTCAATATGCTATAGAAATCCGGACTTTAGCCGCAGAAACCACATGGAACCATGGGGCCCTGCGGGCAGCTTTTCGCAAAAGTCTTTGCGAACGGTTAAAAGATGAGCTAGTATTTCGTGATCTACCAGAATCCTTAGAAGACATTATCAACTTATGTATTAAACTTGACACCCGGTACTCTGAGCGACTTCAGGAAAGAGACCGGAATAGAGGACCGTATCCTAGATCTACATTCCGTCCTCAGTCTCGTTCTCCTGGTCAGTCTACCACCAACTCTAATTCTTCTGAACCCATAGAACCCATGGAAGTAGGAGCAATCAGGATATCAGAAGCAGAACGCCTCCGAAGGCGTACTCTGGGACTGTGTCTATACTGTGGTACTAAAGGTCTTTGTTAAGAGACTGCCCTGTCAGGCCAGTAAAAGCCAAGGCTTAACTACTGATCGAGGGACAGAGTTAAGCCAGAACCTGTTGACTTCCCTCAATCCCAAGCTTTTTGTTCCTGTTACTCTCACTGTTGGGAGTTCCAAGATCCAGACCCAAGCTCTCATAGACTCAGGAGCTGCTGGTATGTCTATGGATTCAAGATATGTCAACTCTCTTCAGATTCCTCTTCTCACCAAGACTCAATTAATTAAGGTTACCACGGTCAGTGGTTAACCTCTGGGCTCTGGATATATTCAATACTCCACTATACCTCTTCACATGTCCGTTGGAATTCTCCACTCTGAATGTATCAGTTTTGATGTCATCACTTCTCTACAGTTTCCATTGATATTAGGACTACCATGGTTGCAGCTCCATGATCCAGTTTTTTTCCTGGTCCAAAGGGGAACTTATAGCTTGGGGACCTACTTGTTTCAAACAGTGTCTGCACTGTCCCTCCAAATCCTCCAGTTCAGTCATGGCTCTTGTTGACATCCCAGAGTCGTTACCAAAGCAGAATCATGAATATTGTGACATTTTTTCTAAGAAAGAGGCTGAAACATTACCACCGCATCGGACGTTTGACTGTCCTATTGATCTATTATCTGGAGCACCTCTGCCTAGAGGTAAAACCTATCCCCTTTCTCGTCAGGAGAATATATCTCTGGAAGGATACATTAAGGATAACTTAGCCAGAGGGTTTACTCGTCCTTCATCTTCACCAGTAGGCGCAGGCTTTTTCTTCATTGGTAAAAAAGGATGGAGGACTTCGACCCTGTATCGACTATCGAGCTTTGAACCAAATCTCTGTGAAGAACAGTTATCCCCTTCCACTCATCCCTGAGCTATTTGATCGGCTTCAAGGAGCTTCTATCTTCTCCAAGTTGGACCTTGTGGGGCCTATAATTTGGGTAGAATTCGTAAGGGGGACGAAGGGAATACTGCATTTAACACCAGATTTGGCCACTATGAGTATCTCATTATGCCGTTTGGATTGTGCAACGCACCAGCTGTGTTCCAACACTTTGTTAATGAGATCTTCAGAGACTATTTAAATCACTTCGTTATCATCTATCTTGACGACATACTGATCTATTCCAAAGACCCTCAAGAACATTAACATCATGTAAGATTGGTACTCCAGAGATTACGTGAAAATTCTCTCTTCGCCAAGCTGGAGAAATGTTCATTCCACCAAACTTCTATTCCCTTCTTGGGTTATATTATATCTAAATCTGGTTTTGACATGGATCCATCCTGACAAACTATCGGCAATCAAAGACTGGCCTAGGCCTACCACCCTCAAGTCTCTTCAAAGGTTTCTTGGCTTTGCCAACTATTATCGAAAGTTTATACGAGAGTTTGCCAATATTGCTTCTCCTCTCCCTTCCCTTACCAAGAGGGGACAAAACTGCAGAGTATGGACTAGTACTGCAATTCAGGCTTTTGAAACTTTGAAATCTGCATTCTCATCAGCATCTATCTTAAGTCATCCCATTCCTGAGCTCCAATTCATCCTTGAGGTGGATGCCTCTTCTATTGCTGGAGGAGCAGTACTCTCCCAACATAACCCAACCACCAGCAAGATACATCCTGTGGGGTTCTTTTCTAAGAAATTCAATCCAGCCGAATTAAATTATGACGTAGGTAACAAGGAGTTACTGGCCATAAAACTGGCCTTAGATGAATGGAGACATTGGCTTGAGGGTACTAGCCAACCATTTCTGATTTTAACCGACCACAAGAACCTCCTGTACCTCCATACGGCTAAACGCCTCAACTCACGTCAGGCCCAGTAGGCTTTGTTCTTTTCTAGGTTTAATTTTGTTCTTTCCTATGTTTTGGGTACCAAGAACTCCAAAGCAGACGCCCTGTCCAGGCAGTACCAATCTACCGATTCTACTCTACCGGATTCTGATCCTATCCTACGTCCAGTCAGTGTTCTGGCACAAGTATCCTCTTTCCCTATGCAGGCACTTCGTTCAGCTCAAGATCAAGTACCGTCTTCCTACAATCTTCCTCCGGGGATTCTGTATGTACCATATAAATTCCGTTGGAAACTTCTAAGATGGGCTCATGACAGTCTACTGGCAGGTAATCCTGGAATAAATAATACCATGTGGAGACTCAAACAACATGTTTGGTGGCCCTCTATGAGAAAAGACGTAAAGGATTACGTTTGCTGCTTGTAACTCTTGTGCCACCAATAAACACTCTTCTCGACTACCGACAGGCCTATTACAACCTCTTCCTGTACCACATTACCCTTGGTCCCACATTTCCATGGACTTTATCACTGACCTTCCTGTTTCTGCTGGAAACAAGACCATATGGGTAGTGGTAGACAGGTTCTCCAAGACAGCACATTTAATTCCTTTACCAGGATTGCCTTCTGCTCCCAGACTCTCTGATCTTTTCATTCTACATATCCCCAGATTACATGGATTTCCTTTGGACATAGTCTCGGATCGGGGAGTTTGTCTCAAGGTTCTGGAGGTCTCTTTGCAAACAGTTTGGTATCAACATCTCTCTTTCAACGGCACACCATCCTCAGTCCAATGGACAAACCGAACGTGTGAATCAATCCTTGGAATCCTTCCTCAGGCACTATGTAAACCATCAACACTCCAACTGGTCCCAGCTTCTTCCTATAGCAGAATTAGCCCACAATTCCCGCTTGAATTCCTCTTTACGGACTTCTCCTTTCAAAGCAGCCTATGGTTTTGAACCCAGAACTTTCCCCAGGACCCCAAGTGCTATTGAAGTTCCTGGAGCAGATCGCACTGTGAAAGACCTCTGTAAACATTGGCATCGTATCCGCCAGATACTGCTCTCTACCTCCAGTAGATTCAAAAGATTTGCTGATCGCAAACGCTGTAAAGCTGTTTCATACCGCACTGGAGACAAAGTGTGGCTATCCACCAAATTTATTCGCCTAAAACAACCCTGTACAAAATTGGGTCCCAGATTCATTGGTCCTTTTCGAGTCGTTTCCAAGGTTTGTTCTTCAGCTTATCGTCTGGCCTTACCCAAGAGCCTTAAGATACATCCAGTTTTTCATGTATCTCTTCTCAAACCGGTACTGAAAAACCGTTTCTCCATCAAACTCAAACCTCCTCCACCACTCCTTGTGGAAGGTGCTTCCGAATATGAGGTCAGTCAGATCCTGGACTCCAAGTATCGGTGCAGCCGGTTGTAATACCTGGTTCATTGGAAGGGATATCCCATCACAGAACGGTCCTGGGAACCTGCCTCTTAGGTTCATGCTCCTGCTCTCATCAAGTCCTTCCATATGAAGCATCCTGCCAAGCCTGGTAGGATCCCCCGGAGGGGTCCTTGAGGATGGGGCATTGTCAAGATCGCACTCCACGCACCTCTTTTTCCGGTTCTTCCAGCTTCTCTGTCCTGTGTGTTGCGGTGCTTAGCAACGCTACGCACATTCTGCTGACGTCAGGTGGGTTACTTAGTCCTGCGGCCGATCTCCCGGTGCCCGTTTGTTTTCTCCTGTGGCTTGTGAGTACTCTCTTTTTTCTCTTGTCTACGGATGTACACTAACCTGCCTGATTACTAGTTGCCAATCTTTGCTGAACTGACTACTCTATTGCTTAATCCTGAACTGCCTGATTACAAGTTGCCAAACACTACTGAACTGACTACTCTATTGCTTAACCCTGAACTGTCTGATTTCAAGTTGCCAAACACTGCTGAACTGACTACTCTATTGCTTAACCCTGAACTGCCTGATTACAAGTTGCCAAACTCTGCTGAACTGACCACTCTATTGGTTAACACTAAACTGCCTGATTACTAGTGGCCAAACTCTGCTGAACTGACTATTCTATTGTTTAACACTTAACTGCCTGATTACAAGTTGCCGATTTCTGCTGAACTGACTTCGCCTATTCCTGATCCCACTCCTCCTATCAAGAGACCCAGTACTACTATCCAGAACCACAAGGACCTCTTGACCCTCTGTGTGAGTACCTTGTTATATAGCAGTTGTCGTGGGGTCATGTCCTGGGTTATACTCAGTGTGCTAGTGTGTTATTTGAGTTCACTCTAGCATTTGGGTCTGATTCCGGACCTTACCCAACCTGACACTTCCTACCATGGAATCTGCAAGAAGGATTTGAAACTTTGATGAAGTCTGCCAGTTTTCAACACTCCTCACTTTAGTGCTCTGGTTTTCCAGGACAGATTTTCAGGATTAACTTTGGCGAGAGCAGGTAAAATAACCATGTTTACTAATCAGTTGATTATTTCACCTGTGCTCTAGTTCAGATATCCTCAAAATTTGGCCAGTTAAGGATGCCTGAGGACAAATTTGAAAACCAGTGCTATATTTGAAAACCAGTGCTATAGCGGAAGGCTTCAGTTACTCTCTCGCCTGGTGTGACAAAACCAGCAGATGCAGGGGAAAATAGATTATCTAGAGAATAGATTTTGAAGGAACAACCTTTGCCTGAATCTATATGCAACAAAGATCTCTTGTAATCTGTTGCTTTGACCTTACCCAAGTTATTGGACATGAACTAAGATTTTGTACCATACATTGGGCCCTGAGAAATCTACCATTCGGCATAATAATAAACCAAGCCAGGTCAATGTCAAGTTTTTGCACTGCAAAGAGAAATTGGCAATGCTGCGATCCTATAGGATGAATAAGAATCTGAAATAAGAGAGCAACAAACTCTTAATATTCCAGGATATCTCAGTTGAGGTCACTAAGAAAAGATTTTGCCAACTCTGCAGTCGCCTCACTTGCATCTGGCAAAACTGAAATAGCAGACCCCGAACCCCCCCCCCCCCATGGTCTGAAATGTTTTCGCTTCCCACAAGCATTACTTGTGTGTACTTTCCCATACGTTTCAGACACATTTATGCATCACTTATATCAAGGAAGTTGGCTGGTTCCTCAAATTTGTAACTGATTGACATGTTTCATATTGTTGTTATACTGTTTTTGTGGTTTCTGGGGCTATCAATGATCGCTTTCTTGTTACAGACCCATGTTTACACAAGAAGCACATCTCTGATTGTTCCATGCTGTTGTCTTTTTTGATACAGGGAGAGATCACTGTGCTCGCGGCCACTCCTCCTCAGACCCCATTGGAATCTCACCAGTGCCTTTTAACACATTGTAAACAGAGGTTTTTCCCCACATAACTGCAACTTAGCTTATACAGCTATAGGCCCTAATGCTATTCTTAGATTTTGCTAAAGATGGTCCATCCATGTAAGATAATATCTTGGAATGTAGGAAACATAGATATTGACGGCAGATAAGAGCCATAGGCCCAGCAAGTCTGCCCGATATTACCTAACAGTATAAACATATCTAGTTTGTAGGATAGCCTTATGCTTGTCCCATGCCTTTTTAAAGTCCCCCACAGTGTTTGTCGCTACTACCTCTTGAGGAAGTTTATTCCATAAATCAATTACTCTTTCTGTAAAGAAGTGCTTCCGCAAATTACTCCTGAATCTACTACCCTTTAGCTTGAGATCATGACCCCTTGTTCTTGAATTTTCCATTTTATGTAAAAATTTCCATTTTATGTAAAATACAAGAACAAGGGGTAGGAGGGTTTACTTCTCCTGCAAAACGTAGTATGATATTACAACAGTTACAATTCACAGATGCAGAAATCGCGCTCCTACAAGAGACAAGGCTGACTTCTGAAAAACATGAAAAGTTACAAACTCAGTGGGTGGGACAGGCATTATACTCCCTTACAGAGGGTAGGAAACGGGGAGTGGCAATTTTGTTGAAGAAGGGTATTCCCATCACCTTATGGGTCTAATGGGTTACTATCTAGTTTCTGGAAGGAACTACTAACTTAAATCCTTCAGTACTCTGATGCTCTCTTACTGTTGGGATGAGATTTTAATTTAGCCTAAGTTACTTTAGACCGTTAGAGATCCAATTTATCATCTTTTTTAAATAAGAAAGTGAAATTATCTCGTCCTTTAAAATGAATTTGGGGAAAATCTATTTGTGGCAAGCCCGTAACCTTGGGAGGAATTATACCTGTTTACCTAAATCACACCACACCTTATCGAGGATATATTACTTGATAATCTCCCCATTTTTTTGAATACCAGTATTCCCTGAATGGGGATCTCCAAGGTGACCACATTGAATCATGCTCCTATTTGGTTAATTCTTCAACCTACCCCGCAGAAGCTCCCACAAAGAGCTTGGTGATACCCAACTGATTTGAGCCATAATATCGAATTTCAAAAACATCTTAGGGACAAAATGGGCTGATTAATTCACAATGAATATGCAACATAGATCTAACATGGATCTTTTTTGGCATGCCTCGAAGGTAGTCATGCAGGGCCATATCATCTCATTCACTTCTCATTACAATAATAATCGTATTTAGAACTCCTCTCAGTACTTGGTGCAGTTAATGAAGGCTTACAGACCCCGACTCCTACTACTAGACAAAATTATCTTAGAATTAAGGATGGGTCTTTCAAGTATCTAGGTATTAAAAGAACATGAAACCCAAACATTTTCTTTCATGATTCAGAAATAGAATACAATTTTAAATAAGTTTCCAATTTGCTTATGTTATCAAATTTGCTTCATTCTCTTATTATTCTTTGTTGAAGAGATATCTAGATAGGTAGCGCTATGTGACAGTAAATAGTGCTGACAACGAGTGCTCTTGCTAATGTATAACAGTTACAAAACTGCTGCCGTATAGTACTGCAGACACATGCATAATATTGAATTTACCTCCCTGCTTTTTAACAAAGGATAAAAGGAGAACAAAGAAAATTTGAAATAGAACTTATTTTGAAAGTTGCTTAAAATTTGTATGCTGTATTAGAAACATGAAATAAAATGTGTGTGTTTTATGTCCCTTTAAGTTACATTCTATTCCAACATTCATATACAACCAAAACTTCCCCCATACTATTAATACTACCGCAGTCCTGCTTAAAGCTGGGACAAGATTCCCATCCCTCTGATTTGGAGAATAAATCTAGCTAAAGTGATAGTTCTACCAAAAATCCTACTCACACAACAGGATGTCTAAAGTATTACATATGAAATTTTGCCCATAAAAAAAATAAAAATTGGCAGCCTTAAATTAGCACTTTCTATAGGTAAAGGCAGATTCTGGTTGCCTAATGTGTTATTGTATAATAAGGCAGCCCGAGCAAATCTATTTTTTGACTTGTTATTGTATAACACATTTTTTGGGTCCCCCACTTAGAACCTCAACTCCTGCATCCCTTTCACCTTGCATTTCTCCCACATGCAAACTTGTCTTCCCTGTCACATTCAATTAACATAATTTACTGTTTTGTGATCCGAGGGACTGGGCTATATTTTGCAGGTTATGGGGTACCCCTAGACAGTCCAGTATTTACCTGCCTCTCATAAGTAACCCAGATTTTCTGCCAGGACTCACTCCACATTAGGCATATAAAATTAACCAACAGTGTCACTAAAAATATTTAAAGTAACATAATCCAAACATAAGGAAAAAACATAATTTATGCTTACCTGATAAATTCCTTTCTCCTGTAGTGTAGTCAGTCCACGGGTCATCCATTACTTATGGGATTATATCTCCTCCCTAACAGGAAGTGCAAGAGGATCACCCAAGCAGAGCTGCTATATAGCTCCTCCCCTCTACGTCATACCCAGTCATTCGACCGAAACCAAACGAGAAAGGAGAAACTATAGGGTGCAGTGGTGACTGGAGTTTAATTTAAAATTTAGACCTGCCGTAAACAACAGGGCGGGCCGTGGACTGACCACACTACAGGAGAAAGGAATTTATCAGGTAAGCATAAATTATGTTTTCTCCTGTTAAGTGTAGTCAGTCCACGGGTCATCCATTACTTATGGGATACCAATACCAAAGCTAAAAGTACACGGATGACGGGAGGGACAGGCAGGATCTTTACACGGAAGGAACCACTGCCTGAAGAACCTTTCTCCCAAAAACAGCCTCCGAAGAAGCAAAAGTGTCAAATTTGTAAAATTTCGAAAAGGTGTGAAGCGAAGACCAAGTTGCAGCCTTGCAAATCTGTTCAACAGAGGCCTCATTTTTAAAGGCCCAAGTGGAAGCCACAGCTCTAGTAGAATGAGCTGTAATTCTTTCAGGAGGCTGCTGTCCAGCAGTCTCATAGGCTAAACGTATTATGCTACGAAGCCAGAAAGAGAGAGAGGTAGCCGAAGCTTTTTGACCTCTCCTCTGTCCAGAATAAACGACAAACAGGGAAGAAGTTTGGCGAAAATCTTTAGTTGCCTGCAAATAAAATTTCAGGGCACGGACGACATCCAGATTGTGCAGAAGTCGTTCCTTCTTTGAAGAAGGGTTAGGGCACAATGATGGAACAACAATCTCTTGATTGATATTCCTGTTAGTGACTACCTTAGGTAAGAACCCAGGTTTAGTACGCAGAACTACCTTGTCTGAATGAAAAAATCAGATAAGGAGAATCACAATGTAAGGCCGATAACTCAGAGACTCTTCGAGCCGAGGAAATAGCCATTAAAAACAGAACTTTCCAAGATAACAGCTTGATATCAATGGAATGAAGGGGTTCAAACGGAACACCCTGTAAAACGTTAAGAACTAAGTTTAAGCTCCACGGCGGAGCAACAGTTTTAAACACAGGCTTAATCCTGGCCAAAGCCTGACAAAAGGCCTGAACGTCTGGAACTTCTGACAGACGTTTGTGTAAAAGGATGGACAGAGCTGAGATCTGTCCCTTTAACGAACTAGCAGATAAACCCTTTTCTAAACCTTCTTGTAGAAAAGACAATATCCTAGGAATCCTAACCTTACTCCATGAGTAACTCTTGGATTCGCACCAATGCAAGTATTTACGCCATATTTTATGGTAAATTTTCCTGGTAACAGGTTTCCTAGCCTGTATTAAGGTATCAATCACTGACTCTGAGAATCCACGCTTTGATAGAATCAAGCGTTCAATCTCCATGTAGTCAGCCTCAGAGAAATTAGATTTGGATGTTTGAAAGGACCCTGAATCAGAAGGTCCTGTCTCAGAGGCAGAGACCATGGTGGACAGGACGACATGTCCACTAGATCTGCATACCAGGTCCTGCGTGGCCACGCAGGCGCTATTAGAATCACCGATGCTCTCTCCTGTTTGATCCTGGCAATCAATCGAGGAAGCATCGGGAAGGGTGGAAACACATAAGCCATGTTGAAGACCCAAGGTGCTGTCAGAGCATCTATCAGTACCGCTCCCGGGTCCCTGGACCTGGATCCGTAACAAGGAAGCTTGGCGTTCTGGCGAGACGCCATGAGATCCAGATCTGGTTTGCCCCAACGCCGAAGCAGTTGGGCAAACACCTCCGGATGAAGTTCCCACTCCCCCGGATGAAAAGTCTGGCGACTTAGGGAAATCCGCCTCCCAGTTCTCCACGCCTGGGATGTGGATCGCTGACAGGTGGCAAGAGTGAGACTCTGCCCAGCGAATTATCTTTGAGACTTCCATCATCGCTAGGGAACTCCTTGTCCCTCCCTGATGGTTGATGTAAGCCACAGTCGTGATGTTGTCCGACTGAAACCTGATGAACCTCAGGGTTGCTAACTGAGGCCAAGCCAGAAGGGCATTGAAAACTGCTCTTAATTCCAGAATGTTTATTGGAAGGAGTCTCTCCTCCTGAGTCCATGATCCCTGAGCCTTCAGGGAATTCCAGACAGCGCCCCAACCTAGCAGGCTGGCGTCTGTTGTTACAATCGTCCAATCTGGCCTGCTGAAGGGCATCCCCCTGGACAGATGTGGCCGAGAAAGCCACCATAGAAGAGAATCTCTGGTCTCTTGATCCAGATTCAGCATAGGGGACAAATCTGAGTAATCCCCATTCCACTGACTTAGCATGCACAATTGCAGTGGTCTGAGATGCAGGCGTGCAAAAGGTACTATGTCCATTGCCGCTACCATTAAGCCGATTACCTCCATGCATTGAGCCACTGACGGGTGTTGAATGGAATGAAGGACACGGCAAGCATTTAGAAGTTTTGTTAACCTGTCCTCTGTCAGGTAAATTTTCATTTCTACAGAATCTATATGAGTCCCCAAGAAGGGAACTCTTGTGAGTGGCAATAGAGAACTCTTTTCTACGTTCACCTTCCACCCATGCGACCTTAGAAATGCCAGAACTAACTCTGTATGAGACTTGGCAGTTTGGAAACTTGACGCTTGTATCAGAATGTCGTCTAGGTACGGAGCTACCGATATTCCTCGCGGTCTTAGTACCGCCAGAAGAGAGCCCAGAACCTTTGTAAAGATTCTTGGAGCCGTAGCTAACCCGAAGGGAAGAGCTACAAACTGGTAATGCCTGTTTAGGAAGGCAAACCTTAGGTACCGATAATGATCCTTGTGAATCGGAATGTGAAGGTAGGCATCCTTTAAATCCACTGTGGTCATGTACTGACCCTTTTGGATCATAGGTAAGATTGTCCGAATAGTTTCCATTTTGAACGATGGAACTCTTAGGAATTTGTTTAGGATCTTTAAGTCCAAGATTGGTCTGAAGGTTCCCTCTTTTTTGGGAACCACAAACAGATTTGAGTAAAACCCTTGTCCGTGTTCCGACCGCGGAACCGGGTGGATCACTCCCATTAGTAAAAGGTCTTGTACACAGCGTAGAAACGCCTCTTTCTTTATCTGGTTTGCTGACAACCTTGAAAGATGAAATCTCCCTTTTGGAGGAGAAGCTTTGAAGTCCAGAAGATATCCCTGAGATATGATCTCTAACGCCCAGGGATCCTGGACATCTCTTGCCCAAGCCTGGGCGAAGAGAGAAAGTCTGCCCCCCACTAGATCCGTTTCCGGATCGGGGGCCCTCACTTCATGCTGTCTTAGAGGCAGCAGCAGGCTTTCTGGCCTGCTTGCCCTTGTTCCAGGACTGGTTAGGTTTCCAGCCCTGTCTGTAGCGAGCAACAGTTCCTTCCTGTTTTGGAGCAGAGGAAGTTGATGCTGCTCCTGCCTTGAAGTTACGAAAGGCACGAAAATTAGACTGTTTAGCCCTTGGTTTGGCTCTGTCTTGAGGCAGGGCATGGCCCTTACCTCCAGTAATGTCAGCGATAATTTCTTTCAAACCGGGCCCGAATAATGTCTGCCCTTTGAAAGGTATGTTAAGCAATTTAGATTTAGAAGTCACATCGGCTGACCAGGATTTAAGCCACATCGCTCTGCGCGCTTGAATGGCGAATCCGGAGTTCTTAGCCGTAAGCTTAGTTAAGTGTACTACGGTATCAGAAATAAATTAATTAGCTAGCTTAAGGACTCTAAGCTTGTCTATAATCTCATCCAATGGAGCTGAGCTAATGGTCTCTTCCAGAGACTCAAACCAGAATGCCGTCGCAGCCGTGACAGGCGCAATGCATGCAAGGGGTTGTAATATAAAACCTTGTTGAACAAACATTTTCTTAAGGTAACCCTCTAACTTTTTATCCATTGGATCTGAAAAAGCACAGCTATCCTCCACCGGGATAGTGGTGCGCTTAGCCAGAGTAGAAACTGCTCCCTCCACCTTAGGGACCGTCTGCCATAAGTCCCGTGTGGTGGCGTCTATTGGAAACATTTTTCTAAATATAGGAGGGGGTGAAAAAGGCACACCGGGTCTATCCCACTCCTTGTTAACAATTTCTGTAAGCCTTTTAGGTATAGGAAAAACGTCAGTACACGTCGGTACCGCAAAATATTTATCCAGCCTACATATTTTCTCTGGAATTGCAACCGTGTTACAATCATTCAGAGCCGCTAATACCTCCCCTAGTAATACACGGAGGTTCTCAAGCTTAAATTTAAAATTTGAAATGTCTGAGTCCAGTTTACTTGGATCAGATCCGTCACCCACAGAATGAAGCTCTCCGTCCTCATGTTCTGCAAATTGTGACGCAGTATCAGACATGGCTCTATTATTATCAGCGCACTCTGTTCTCACCCCAGAGTGATCGCGTTTACCCCTAAATTCTGGCAATTTAGATAATACTTCAGTCCTAACATTAGCCATGTCTTGCAAAGTGATTTGTATGGGCCGCCCTGATGTACTTGGCGCCACAATATCACGCACCTCCTGAGCGGGAGGCGAAGGTACTGACACGTGAGGAGAGTTAGTCGGCATAACTTCCCCCTCGTTGTCTGGTGAAATTTTCTTTACATGTACAGATTGGCTTTTATTTAAAGTAGCATCAATGCAATTAGTACACAAATTTCTATTGGGCTCCACATTGGCCTTTAAACATATTGCACAAAGAGATTCATCTGTGTCAGACATGTTTAAACAAACTAGCAAGCTTGGAAAATACTTTTCAAATAAATTTACAAGCAATACAAAAAACGTTACTGTGCCTTTAAGAAGCACAAAAAACTGTCACAGTTGAAATAACAATGAACCAAATTAGTTATAGCAACCAAATTTTCACAGTAAATGCATTAAGTTAGCAAAGGATTGCACCCACCAGCAAATGGATGATTAACCCCTTAGTACCCAAAACGGATAACAATTTAATATAAACGTTTTTATCACAGTCAAAACACAGTCTCACAGGTCTGCTGTGAGTGATTACCTCCCTCAAAACTAGTTTTGGAGACCCCTGGGCTCTGTAGAGACGTCCTGGATCATGGAGGAAGAAATAGGAAGACTGTGACTGAATTTTTACTGCGCAATAAAGCGCCAAAATAGGCCCCTCCCACTCATAATACAACAGTGGGGAAGCTCAGTAAACTGATTTTATTCATAAACAAACGACAGCCATGTTGTAAAAATAATGCCCATAAAGTTTTATCACCAAGTACCTCAGAGAAAAACGATTAACATGCCAGTAAACGTTTAAAAATAAAATTATGAAATGTTATTAATAAGCCTGCTGCTAGTCGCTTTCACTGCAGTGGAGGCTCAAATATAAGTTAAATGTATACAGTATTTTCTTAGTGAAGTTCCATTCCCTAGAAATACCTCAGTGTAAACATACATACATATCAGCCTGATACCAGTCGCTACTACTGCATTTAAGGCTGCACTTACATTACATCGGTATTAGCAGTATTTTCTCAGTCAATTCCATTCCTTAGAAAATAATATACTGCAACATACCTCCTTGCAGGTGAACCCTGCCCGCTGTCCCCTGTTCTGAAGTTACCTCACTCCTCAGAATGGCAGAGAACAGCAAATGGATCTTAGTTACGACCGCTAAGATCATACACAAACTCAGGTAGATTCTTCTTCTAATGCTGCCTGAGAAAAAACAACACACTCCGGTGTTGTTTAAAATAACAAACTTTTGATTGAAGAAATAAAAACTAAGTTTAACAACCACAGTCCTCTCACACGTCCTATCTATTAGTTAGGTGCAAGAGAATGACTGGGTATGACGTAGAGGGGAGGAGCTATATAGCAGCTCTGCTTGGGTGATCCTCTTGCACTTCCTGTTAGGGAGGAGATATAATCCCATAAGTAATGGATGACCCGTGGACTGACTACACTTAACAGGAGAAACAGTTTGTATACTAAATATGTCCTTATTACCCCGAAAGTCCCTATACCCCACATCTTGGATAAACCGACATAATAAAATCTAGCTTGAATGTGGTAAATTTTAATATGTCTGCAAATAAAATGTGTCCTGTATGGCTATGATGTTTCATAACAAATGTACCTACTAATAGCCTGTGGGCTATATGAGTGCAAATATGTGAATTCACGCTTAACTGGACTACACCCATTGCTTACCAGCTGCAAAAATGACTGCTTCCAACAGAGAGCCCATCCAGTGCTGAGCATATTACAGCAATGGATCTATGTGTGGAGTATACAGGGAGTGCAGAATTATTAGGCAAATGAGTATTTTGACCACATCATCCTCTTTATGCATGTTGTCTTACTCCAAGCTGTATAGGCTCGAAAGCCTACTACCAATTAAGCATATTAGGTGATGTGCATCTCTGTAATGAGAAGGGGTGTGGTCTAATGACATCAACACCCTATATCAGGTGTGCATAATTATTAGGCAACTTCCTTTCCTTTGGCAAAATGGGTCAAAAGAAGGACTTGACAGGCTCAGAAAAGTCAAAAATAGTGAGATATCTTGCAGAGGGATGCAGCACTCTTAAAATTGCAAAGCTTCTGAAGCGTGATCATCGAACAATCAATCGTTTCATTCAAAATAGTCAACAGGGTCGCAAGAAGCGTCTGGAAAAACCAAGGCGCAAAATAACTGCCCATGAACTGAGAAAAGTCAAGCGTGCAGCTGCCAAGATGCCACTTGCCACCAGTTTGGCCATATTTCAGAGCTGCAACATCACTGGAGTGCCCAAAAGCACAAGGTGTGCAATACTCAGAGACATGGCCAAGGTAAGAAAGGCTGAAAGACGACCACCACTGAACAAGACACACAAGCTGAAACATCAAGACTGGGCCAAGAAATATCTCAAGACTGATTTTTCTAAGGTTTTATGGACTGATGAAATGAGAGTGAGTCTTGATGGGCCGGATGGATGGGCCCGTGGCTGGATTGGTAAAGGGCAGAGAGCTCCAGTCCGACTCAGACGCCAGCAAGGTGGAGGTGGAGTACTGGTTTGGGCTGGTATCATCAAAGATGAGCTTGTGGGGCCTTTTCGGGTTGAGGATGGAGTCAAGCTCAACTCCCAGTCCTACTGCCAGTTTCTGGAAGACACCTTCTTCAAGCAGTGGTACAGGAAGAAGTCTGCATCCTTCAAGAAAAACATGATTTTCATGCAGGACAATGCTCCATCACACGCGTCCAAGTACTCCACAGCGTGGCTGGCAAGAAAGGGTATAAAAGAAGAAAATCTAATGACATGGCCTCCTTGTTCACCTGATCTGAACCCCATTGAGAACCTGTGGTCCATCATCAAATGTGAGATTTACAAGGAGGAAAAACAGTACACCTCTCTAAACAGTGTCTGGGAGGCTGTGGTTGCTGCTGCACGCAATGTTGATGGTGAACAGATCAAAACACTGACAGAATCCATGGATGGCAGGCTTTTGAGTGTCCTTGCTAAGAAAGGTGGCTATATTGGTCACTGATTTGTTTTTGTTTTGTTTTTGAATGTCAGAAATGTATATTTGTGAATGTTGAGATGTTATATTGGTTTCACTGGTAAAAATAAATAATTGAAATGGGTATATATTTGTTTTTTGTTAAGTTGCCTAATAATTATGCACAGTAATAGTCACCTGCACACACAGATATCCCCCTAAAATAGCTATAACTAAAAAACATAATTTATGCTTACCTGATAAATTTATTTCTCTTGTGTGTATCCAGTCCACGGATCATCCATTACTTATGGGATATTAACTCCTCCCCAACAGGAAGTGCAAGAGGATTCACCCAGCAGAGCTGCTATATAGCTCCTCCCCTAACTGCCATTACCAGTCATTCGACCGAAAACATGCAGGAAAGGAAAACCATAGGGTGCAGTGGTGACTGTAGTTTAATGGAAAAATTACCTGCCTTAAAGTGACAGGGCGGGCCGTGGACTGGATACACCACAAGAGAAATAAATTTATCAGGTAAGCATAAATTATGTTTTCTCTTGTTAAGTGTATCCAGTCCACGGATCATCCATTACTTATGGGATACCAATACCAAAGCTAAAGTACACGGATGACGGGAGGGACAGGCAGGCTCTTTATACGGAAGGAACCACTGCCTGAAGAACCTTTCTCCCAAAAACAGCCTCCGAAGAAGCAAAAGTGTCAAATTTGTAAAATTTGGAAAAAGTATGAAGAGAAGACCAAGTTGCAGCCTTGCAAGTCTGTTCAATAGAAGCCTCATTCTTAAAGGCCCAAGTGGAAGCCACAGCTCTAGTAGAGTGTGCTGTAATTCTTTCAGGAGGCTGCTGTCCAGCAGTCTCATAGGCTAACCGTATTATGCTACGAAGCCAAAAGGAGAGAGAGGTAGCCGAAGCTTTTTGACCTCTCCTCTGACCAGAATAAACGACAAACAGGGAAGACGTTTGTCGAAAATCCTTAGTTGCCTGTAGATAAAATTTCAGGGCACGGACTACATCTAGATTGTGTAGCAGACGTTCCTTTTTCGAAGAAGGATTAGGACACAAAGATGGAACCACAATCTCTTGATTGATATTCCTGTTAGTGACCACCTTAGGTAGGAACCCAGGTTTAGTACGCAGAACTACCTTGTCTGAATGAAAAATCAGATAAGGAGAATCACAATGTAAGGCAGATAACTCAGAGACTCTTCGAGCCGAGGAAATCGCCATTAAAAACAGAACTTTCCAAGATAACAACTTGATATCAATGGAATGAAGGGGTTCAAACGGAACCCCCTGTAAAACATTAAGAACTAAGTTCAAACTCCATGGTGGAGCAACAGTTTTAAACACAGACTTGATCCTAGCTAAAGCCTGACAAAAAGCTTGAACGTCCGGAACTTCTGACAGACGTTTGTGTAAAAGAATGGACAGAGCTGAAATCTGTCCCTTTAAGGAACTAGCGGATAAACCCTTTTCTAAACCTTCTTGTAGAAAAGACAATATCCTCGGAATCCTAACCTTACTCCATGAGTAACTCTTGGATTCGCACCAATATAAGAATTTGCGCCATATCTTATGGTAAATCTTTCTGGTAACAGGCTTCCTAGCCTGTATTAAGGTATCAATAACTGACTCAGAAAAACCACGTTTTGATAAAATCAAGCGTTCAATTTCCAAGCAGTCAGCTTCAGAGAAATTAGATTTTGATGTTTGAAGGGACCCTGGATCAGAAGGTCCTGTTTCAGAGGTAGCGACCAAGGTGGACAGGATGACATGTCCACTAGATCTGCATACCAAGTCCTGCGTGGCCATGCAGGCGCTATTAGAATCACTGATGCTCTCTCCTGTTTGATTCTGGCAATCAATCGAGGAAGCATCGGGAAGGGTGGAAAAACATAAGCCATCCCGAAGTTCCAAGGTGCTGTCAAAGCATCTATCAGAACCGCTCCCGGATCCCTGGATCTGGACCCGTAACGAGGAAGCTTGGCGTTCTGTCGAGACGCCATGAGATCTATCTCTGGTTTGCCCCAACGTCGAAGTATTTGGGCAAAGACCTCCGGATGAAGTTCCCACTCCCCCGGATGAAAAGTCTGACGACTTAAGAAGTCCGCCTCCCAGTTCTCCACTCCCGGGATGTGGATTGCTGACAGGTGGCAAGAGTGAGACTCTGCCCAGCGAATTATCTATGATACTTCCATCATTGCTAGGGAGCTTCTTGTCCCTCCCTGATGGTTGATGTAAGCTACAGTCGTGATGTTGTCCGACTGAAACCTGATGAACCCCCGAGTTGTTAACTGGGGCCAAGCCAGAAGGGCATTGAGAACTGCTCTCAATTCCAGAATGTTTATTGGTAGGAGACTCTCCTCCTGATTCCATTGTCCCTGAGCCTTCAGAGAATTCCAGACAGCGCCCCAACCTAGTAGGCTGGCGTCTGTTGTTACAATTGTCCAGTCCGGCCTGCTGAATGGCATCCCCCTGGACAGATGTGGCCGAGAAAGCCACCATAGAAGAGAATTTCTGGTCTCTTGATCCAGATTCAGAGTAGGGGACAAGTCTGAGTAATCCCCATTCCACTGACTTAGCATGCACAATTGCAGCGGTCTGAGATGTAGGCGTGCAAAGGGTACTATGTCCATTGCTGCTACCATTAAGCCGATCACCTCCATGCATTGAGCTACTGATGGGTGTTGAATGGAATGAAGGACACGGCATGCATTTTGAAGCTTTGTTAACCTGTCTTCTGTCAGGTAAATCTTCATTTCTACAGAATCTATAAGAGTCCCCAAGAAGGGAACTCTTGTGAGTGGAAAGAGAGAACTCTTCTTTTCGTTCACCTTCCATCCATGCGACCTTAGAAATACCAGTACTAACTCTGTATGAGACTTGGCAGTTTGAAAGCTTGAAGCTTGTATCAGAATGTCGTCTAGGTACGGAGCTACCGCAATTCCTCGCGGTCTTAGTACCGCCAGAAGAGCACCCAGAACCTTTGTGAAGATTCTCGGAGCCGTAGCCAATCCGAATGGAAGAGCTACAAACTGGTAATGCCTGTCTAGAAAGGCAAACCTTAGATACCGGTAAAGATCTTTGTGAATCGGTATGTGAAGGTAAGCATCCTTTAAATCCACTGTGGTCATGTACTGACCCTTTTGGATCATTGGTAAAATTGTCCGAATAGTTTCCATTTTGAACGATGGAACTCTTAGGAATTTGTTTAGGATCTTTAAATCCAAGATTGGCCTGAAAGTTCCCTCTTTTTTGGGAACCACAAACAGATTTGAGTAAAACCCTTGTCCTTGTTCCGACCGCGGAACCGGATGGATCACTCCCATTAATAAAAGATCTTGTACGCAGCGTAGAAACGCCTCTTTCTTTATTTGGTTTGTTAACAACCTTGACAGATGAAATCTCCCTCTTGGGGGAGAGAATTTGAAGTCTAGAAGGTATCCCTGAGATATGATCTCTAACGCCCAGGGATCCTGGACATCTCTTGCCCAAGCCTGGGCGAAGAGAGAAAGTCTGCCCCCACTAGATCCGTTCCCGGATCGGGGGCCCTCGATTCATGCTGTCTTAGGGGCAGCAGCAGGTTTCCTGGCCTGCTTGCCCTTGTTCCAGGACTGGTTAGGTCTCCAGCCTTGTCTGTAGCGAGCAACAGCTCCTTCCTGTTTTGGTGCAGAGGAAGTTGATGCTGCTCCTGCTTTGAAATTACGAAAGGAACGAAAATTAGACTGTCTAGCCTTAGGTTTGGCTCTGTCTTGAGGCAGGGCATGGCCTTTACCTCCTGTAATGTCAGCGATAATTTCTTTCAACCCGGGCCCGAATAAGGTCTGCCCTTTGAAAGGTATATTAAGCAATTTAGATTTAGAAGTAACGTCAGCTGACCAGGATTTTAGCCACAGTGCTCTGCGTGCCTGAATGGCGAATCCGGAATTCTTAGCCGTAAGTTTAGTTAAATGTACTACGGCATCTGAAATAAATGAGTTAGCTAACTTAAGGGCTTTAAGCTTGTGTGTAATCTCATCTAATGGAGCTGATTCAAGTGTCTCTTCCAGAGACTCAAACCAAAATGCTGCTGCAGCCGTGACAGGCGCAATGCATGCAAGAGGTTGCAATATAAAACCTTGTTGAACAAACATTTTCTTAAGGTAACCCTCTAACTTTTTATCCATTGGATCTGAAAAGGCACAGCTATCCTCCACCGGGAAAGTGGTACGCTTAGCTAAAGTAGAAACTGCTCCCTCCACCTCAGGGACCGTTTGCCATAAGTCCCGTGTGGTGGCGTCTATTGGAAACATCTTTCTAAATATCGGAGGGGGTGAGAACGGCACACCGGGTCTATCCCACTCCTTATTAACAATTTCAGTAAGTCTCTTAGGTATAGGAAAAACGTCAGTACTCGCCGGTACCGCAAAATATTTATCCAACCTACACATTTTCTCTGGTATTGCAACTGTGTTACAATCATTCAGAGCCGCTAACACCTCCCCTAGTAATACACGGAGGGTTTTCCAGCTTAAATTTAAATTTGAAATATCTGAATCCAGTTTGTTTGGATCAGAACCGTCACCCGCAGAATGAAGCTCTCCGTCCTCATGTTCTGCAAATTGTGACGCAGTGTCTGACATGGCCCTAATATTATCAGCGCACTCTGTTCTCACCCCAGAGTGATCACGCTTACCTCTTAGTTCTGGTAATTTAGCCAAAACTTCAGTCATAACAGTAGCCATATCCTGTAATGTGATTTGTAATGGCCGCCCAGATGTACTCGGCGCTACAATATCACGCACCTCCCGAGCGGGAGATGCAGGTACTGACACGTGAGGCGAGTTAGTCGGCATAACTCTCCCCTCGTTGTTTGGTGAAATATGTTCAATTTGTACAGATTGACTTTTATTTAAAGTAGCATCAATACAGTTAGTACATAAATTTCTATTGGGCTCCACTTTGGCTTTAGCACATATAGCACAGATATCTTCCTCTGAATCAGACATGTTTAACACACTAGCAAATAAACTAGCAACTTGGAAATACTTTTCAAGTAATTTACTATAATATGAAAACGTACTGTGCCTATAAGAAGCACAGAAAAAAGTTATGACAGTTGAAAATTAATAAACTGAAAAGTTATAGCATCAAATCTTTGTAAAAAACACAATTTTAGCAAAGGATAACTAACCCTGATAGCTAACAGTGAGAGAGATCAGTAAACTGTCATAAATTAAATAAAACGACTGCCAAGTGGAAAAAAATAGTGCCCAAAACATTTTTTCACCCAGTACCTCAGAAAATTAAACGATTTTACATGCCAGCAAAAAAGTTTAACATTAATAAATTGAGTGTTATTAAAAAGCCTGTTGCTAGTCCCTGCAAATTAGGCTAAAGTTTTATGCATACAGTATAATTCCAGTGAAGTGCCATTCCCCAGAATACTGAAGTGTAAAATATACATACATGACAGCCTGATACCAGTTGCTGCTACTGCATTTAAGGCTGAGTTTACATTATATCGGTATGGCAGAATTTTCTCATCAATTCCATTGTCAGAAAATAATAAGCTGCTACATACCTCTTTGCAGATTAATCTGCCCGCTGTCCCCTGATCTGAAGTTTACCTCTCCTCAGATGGCCGAGAAACAGCAATATGATCTTAACTACTCCGGCTAAAATCATAGAAAAAACTCAGGTAGATTCTTCTTCAAATTCTACCAGAGAAGGAATAACACACTCCGGTGCTATTATAAAATAACAAACTTTTGATTGAAGGTATGAAACTAAGTATAATCACCACAGTCCTCTCACACATCCTATCTATTCGTTGGGTGCAAGAGAATGACTGGGAATGGCAGTTAGGGGAGGAGCTATATAGCAGCTCTGCTGGGTGAATCCTCTTGCACTTCCTGTTGGGGAGGAGTTAATATCCCATAAGTAATGGATGATCCGTGGACTGGATACACTTAACAAGAGAAACAAACTAAAAACTACTTCCAAAACTATTCAGCTTTGATATTAATGAGTTTTTTGGGTTCATTGAGAACATGGTTGTTGTTCAATAATAAAATTAATCCTCAAAAATACAACTTGCCTAATAATTCTGCACTCCCTGTATTGACAACCCATTAGAAAGATACGAAGGGACTGGTCCCTGCAACATCTGTGGCAGGCTTAACTAGGATTAGTTATGTCCTTACCAATACTCCAATCTCCCCTCTGTCTATCAGTAGGGCCTCAAATCAGTCTGAGGATACCTCTCAACAAAGAATCTGGAGAACCTCAATTCATCACCTTCTGGGGAGTCAAAGATAAAGACTGGCATACCAGTGAGGTGGGAAGGACAAAGTGCTGGGAATCTTTGTCTCCTTCTAGTGGCCAGGAGTTAAATCCCAAGAATAAGATCATGGACTCTCACCACCTTATGAAAAAATTCTATAAATCTACATTGAGGTTGCACATATAAGCTGCATTATGATCTTTATATATTGTCTAAATTACATAAGATGTTGTTGATTACACTTGGTCCCATCCCCTTTCTATGCTTTCCCATTTTACAGATGCAAATATACAAATGTTACGAAATCCAATACTTTTCTGTCCCCAATCAGCTTGGATAAAGGGCGTTGTACCTGTAATAGCTTTCTTACATTTTTTTCAGGCTTCTACATGTATTCCTAATATTTTGGGCAGAGACAGTTTCACTCTGCCTTGTGGTATTTATGCAAATTCTTCCCTGAGATATACACTTTTTATCATATTTAGTAAACATGATACATAAATGTGAAATGATCTATAGATGCATATTTATTCCGGTATTAGATAAAATTGAGGGTATTATTGGATTCTGTTCATGCTCCAGACATAGAACTTCAGAGAGCATGGGTAACAAAGATGAAAGTATATAACACTCTCCCTCTACACTCCTTTCTCAAATTACCTTATGTTTTCTGGTTCTTTATTTTCAGATCATTGTCATTCCTACTTCTATCGTCATTACATTCTCTTTTAATTTTAATTTCACTACCATCCATCTCCCATTCTCTCACCTCCCTCTAGGCCTCTACTAATGTAGGCACTATAGAGTTCATAAGCAAATGACAGCAACTCTTCTTCTTAGGACAATATTGCCTACTTCATTAATGAGATGATCAGCCTTCAACAAATTAAACACCCTAAACAGTAATGGCTAACATTGGCACCCCATATGTTTTGGAACTACATTTCCCATGATGCTTAGGCACTTCTGCAGTCTAGTTGATGATCATGGGAAATGTAGTTCCGAAACATCAGGGGGTACCAAGGTTAGACTTCACTGCCCTACAATATTCAGGTCATGGACAGAGTAGCCATTTAGGTAACTTACCTTTAAAAGAGCCAATGCTACGTGAAAGATGATACACAAGCCCTGGAAGAAAGAAAAATATTGAACATTACAAAAGGTATTGACTGGCAATGTGAATCAATTAATCCTTTCACATGGCAATACTTATAGCTAACTTAGTACAGCACTTGACAATATTACTAATATTCCAACACTTAATTTCTTAAGATTCAGAATGCATTTTAGGGCACATCACATACCCTGCCTTTCAGAGCCATAAAGAAACATAAAAATATGTTAGATATTATATCCAAGCATAAAATAATTCATTAAAGGTATAATAAACTCACAATTTTTTCTTTCATGATTCAGATAGAACATGCAACTTTCTAATTTACTCCTTTTATCAATGTTTCTTCATTCTCTTGCTATCTTTATTTGAAAAAGCAGGAATCTAAGCTAAGGAGCATTTAGCCGCCAATCAGCAAGCGCAAACCAGGTGCTAAACCAAAAATGGGCCAGCTCTTTAGCTTAGATTCCTGCTTTTTCAAATAAAGATAGCAAGAGAACAAAGAACAATTGATAATAGGAGTAAATTGGAAAGTTGCTTAACCCCTTAATGACCGAGGACGTGCAGGGTACGTCCTCAAAAAATAAGGCAGTTAACGCCTGAGGACGTACCCTGCACGTCCTCGGTGTGGAAAGCAGCTGGAAGCGATCCTGCTCGCTTCCAGCTGCTTTCCGGTTATTGCAGTGATGCCTCGATATGGAGGCATCCTGCAATAACCTTACATGGCCATCCGATGCAGAGAGAGCCACTCTGTGGCCCTCTCTGCACCGGACATCGATGGCCGGTATCGTTGGTGGGTGGGAGCCGACTTGGGAGGCGGGTGGGCGGCCATCGGTGTGCCCTCTGACGTCAAGGGGGGCGGGACTGTTAGGGGGCGCGCACGGGAGCGCGCGCGTGCACGGAGGGTGGCGGGCGGGCGCGTGCACGGGGCAGGAGCGGGTGGGGACCGATACACTACGGAAAACATTTTTATTAAAAAATTGCCCAAATCTTGCAAAATCAAAATAAAATCAATAGCACAAAAAGAGATCGTGGAGGGGTGGGGGGTTGGTTTTGTGTGGGGGGAAGCTACACTACAGAAAATCTTAATAAAAATTAAAAAAACACATGTTTTCTTCTAAACTGGGTACTGGCAGACAGCTGCCAGTACCCAAGATGGCGCAGATTAAGTTAGAGTGGGAGGGTTAGAGAGCTGTTTGGGGGGGGGGGGATCAGTGAGGTTGGGGGCTAAGGGGGATAGTACACAGCAGCATAATAGCATATGTAAATATGCTTTCTTAAAAAACACACAAATATAGCTTTTATTTTAGTACTGCCAGACTTTCTGCCAGTACTTAAGATGGCGGGGACAATTGTGGGGTGGGGGAGGGAAGAGAGCTGTTTGGGAGGGATCAGGGGGTCTGATGTTTCAGGTGGGAGGCTGAGCTCTACACTAAATGTGATATTAACCCTGCAAGCTCCCTACAAGCTACCTAATTAACCCCTTCACTGCTAGCCATAATACACGTGTGATGCGCAGCGGCATTTAGCGGCCTTCTAAATACCAAAAAGCAACGCCAAAGCCATATATGTCTGCTATTTCTGAACAAAGGGGATCCCAGAGAAGCATTTACAACCATTTGTGCCATAACTGCACAAGCTGTTTGTAAATGATTTCAGTGAGAAACCTAAAATTGTGAAAAATTTTACGTTTTTTTTATTTGATCGCATTTGGCGGTGAAATGGTGGCATAAAATATACCAAAATGGGCCTAGATCAATACTTGGGGTTGTCTACTACACTACACTAAAGCTAAAATTACCCCAAAAAGCTCCCTACATGCTCCCTAATTAACCCCTTCACTGCTGGGCATAATACACGTGTGGTGCGCAGTGGCATTTAGTGGCATTCTAATTACTAAAAAGCAACACCAAAGCCATATAAGTCTGCTATTTCTGAACAAAGGGGATCCCAGAGAAGAATTTACAACCATTTGTGCCATAATTGCACAAGCTGTTTGTAAATAATTTCAGTGAGAGACCTAAAGTTTGTGAAAAAAATTGTGAAAAAGTGAACAATTTTTTTTATTTGATCGCATTTGGCGGTGAAATGGTGGCATGAAATATACCAAAATGGGCCTAGATCAATACTTTGGGATGTCTTCTAAAAAAGATTATATACATGTCAATGGATATTCAGAGATTACGGACAGATATCAGTGTTCTAATGTAACTAGCGCTAATTTTGAAAAAAAAAAGTTTTGGAAATAGCAAAGTGCTACTTGTATTTATGGCCCTATAACTTGCAAAAAAAGCAAAGAACATGTAAACATTGGGTATTTCTAAACTCAGGACAAAATTTAGAAACTATTTAGCATAGGTGTTTTTTGGTGGTTGTAGATATGTAACAGATTTTGGGGGTCAAAGTTAGAAAAAGTGTATTTTTTTTCAATTTTTCCTCATATTTTATAATTTTTTTATAGTAAATTATAAGATATGATGAAAATAATGGTATCTTTAGAAAGTCCATTTAATGGCGAGAAAAATGGTATATAATATGTGTGGGTACAGTAAATGAGTAACAGGAAAATTACAGCTAACAAAGCTAACAAACACCGCAAAAATGTAAAAATAGCCTTGGTCCCAAACGGACAGAAAATGGAAAAGTGCTGTGGTCATTAAGGGGTTAAAATGACATGCTCTATCTGAATCATGAAATAAAAAAACTGGGTTTAGTATCCCTTTGAGCATGTGTTAGATTTTACTTGATATATATTAAAGAGACATCAAACCCAATTTTTTGATTTTATGATGCAGAGAAAGGATACAATTTTAAATATGTTTCAAGTTTACGTCTATAATAAAATTAGCTTTATTCGTTTGGTATCCTTTGTTGAAGGAGCAGCATGCATTACTGGGAGCTAGCTGAATACATTGGTTAAGCTAATGAGAACAAGCATATTTTTGCAGACACCAATCAGCAGCTTGCTCTCAGTAGTGCATTGCTGCTCCTTCAAATTTTATAATAGAAGTAGATTGAAATAGCACTGAATCATAAAAGTTTAATTTAAATGCAAATGCACTACAGTCAATGACATTAATATAACAATTGCTACCTTATCCACAGCTAAAGCAATTCAAATCTAAAATTTGCATAAAAGCACAGAAAAAAAGTTAATAATGGGTAATCACCATTCACCAATGGCAAACCGTATGAATGTATATTCCGTGGATGTGCTATATAACGTTATAAATTGTATGATTTTGGGTAAAGTTCAGCTATGTTTACGTATTTCAATTAATTATGTAACTTGAACATTTGAGGTTGGCTTCTAACTTTGTATGTAATGAAGGCATTAATTAGGTTATTATTTAATTTTTTTAGCCAAGTATATTTAAAGCGACACTGAACCGAATTTTTTTCTTTTGTGATTCAGATAGAGCCTGCAATTTTAAGCAACTTTCTAATTTACTCCTATTATCAATTTTTCTTCGTTCCTTTGCTATCTTTATTTGAAAAAGAAGGCATCTAAGCTTTTTTTTCTTGGTTCAGGACTCTGGACAGCACTTTTTTATTGGTGGATGAATTTATCCACCAATCAGCAAGGACAACCCATGTTGTTCACCAAAAGTGGGCCGGCATCTAAACTTACATTCTTGCATTTCAAATAAAGATACCAAGAGAATAAAGAAAATTTGATAATAGGAGTAAATAAGAGGGTTGATTAAAATTTCATGCTCTATCTGAATTACGAAAGAAAAAAAATTGGGTTCAGTGTCCCTTTAACTTTTATTTATTGTCATAAGAATTGCCTGTAATAACTTGTGAACTTGTATTTGTTCCTCAAAATAAATAATAATATTTATTATTATTATTATTATTATTCATAACTTTTGTTTGAATGTTTACAGTGTTATGGATAAGCAGTATTTTAAAATGGGGGGGGGGGGGTGAAACTAGCTAAAACTTAAAGTGAAGGTCAATTTAGGTGAATCGGTGCCCGGTTTTTAATAATCCTATTAAAAACAAGAGCACTTTAATTAATCAAAATTGACATTTCACTTGTTTTTTTAAAAAACGTACCTTTTAATCCTGACAACCGCTGCAGCGCTTCCTCCGCCCGTCGCAAGCCCTCTTTGCGGGTCCAAAATGATGAATCCGGCTTGCTCCAATCACGGCGTTGCCTCAGGCCATGAATCCCCCGGGGGGAAAGCCGTGATTGGAGGAAGCCGGATTTGTCATTTCTGACGTATGAAGAGGCTTCCGACGGCCGGGGGAATCGCTGGTGCGGCTGTCAGGATTAAAAGGTAAGTTTTGGAAGAAAATGAGTAAAATGTCAATTTTGATAAATTAAAGTGCCCTTGTTTTTAATAGGATTATTAAAAACCGGGAACCGATTCATCTAAATTGAACTTCACTTTAAAGGGATACTAAACCCATTTTTTTTATTTTATGATTTGGATAGAGCAAGCAATTTTCTAATTTACTCCTATTATCAATTGCTCTTCATTCTCTTTATATCTTTATTTGAAAAAGTAGGAATGTAAGCTTAGAAGTCAGCTCATTTTTGGTTCAGAAACCCTGGATAGCGTTTGCTGATTGGTGGCTACATTTAGCCACCAATCAGAAAGCGCTACCCAGGTGCTGAACCTAATATGGGGCTGGCTTCTAAGTTTACATTCCTACTTTTCAAATAAAAATACCAAGTGAATGAAGAAAAATTGATAATAGGAATAAATTAGAAAGTTGCTTAAAATTGCATGATCTATCTGAATCAGAAAAGAAAACATTGTGTTTACTATCCTTTTAAACACCACAGGGCCAGGAATTTTAGAGAAAACTAGTTACTCTAAGATGTATGATTTACTTTCTTTTAAAAAATAAATAAATAGCAGAAATCCAAACCAGCTACACTACGTTAAGTTCTAAAATATCCTTTAGCAAACAGTGCATATTGGACATGTTAATTCGGCAGTTTTGTTTATTGCCAAATGCAGAAGGTGCCTGCTCGTGGCCTTCAACTCTTTTTGGAACCATATTTCTTTTTGTGAAAGTACAACACACTAAGATCTGTTCAAATCCACATCTTAGTATGTTGCACTTTCATAAGAAGAAATCAGGCTTTTAAAAGAGCCAAATGCCGCAAGCAGCCGCCTTCTTCTGCATTCAGCTGTGAACGAAACAGATAGAGTTTATTAATTCAGAGTCAACATTTCAAATAGTTTTTTGAAAAAACAACCAGTGTCCTCCGGGCCAAAGAGGAAAAGGACCATCCAAGCTGTTATCAGTGTCAAGTCCAAATTCTGTCATGGTATGGGGGGGGGGTGTCAGCGCCCATGGCATGGGTAACTTGTACATCTGATAGGGCACCATTAATGCAGAAAGATATCTATACATTTTGGAGCAAAATATGCTGCCATCCAGACGTCATCTTTTCCAGGGAAGTCTCTACATTTTCCAGCAGGACAACGCCAAACCACATTCTGCCCAGATTACAAGCGCATGGTTGCGCAAGCAGAGAGTGTTGGTGCTAGCATGGCCTGCCTGCAGTCCTGACCTGTCTCAGATTGAGAATGTGTTGTGCATTATGAAGACAAAGAAGGCCCCGTACAGTTGCGCAGCTGCTTACATGCATAATGGATGAATAGGGAAAATTCTGCTGGCGAAACTTAACCAACTGGTGTCTTCAGTGCCCAAACGCTTAATAAGTGTTATTAAAAGAAAAGGCGATGTTACACAGTGGTAAACAGTCGACTGTTTCAACTTTTTTGGATTGTGTTGCAGTCATCAGATTTGAAATGAGTGTATATTTTCAAAAATACATTAAATTCAGAAAGTAAAACATCAAATGTGTTAATGTGTTTTCAATATAGTACAGGGTGAATTGAATTTTCAAATGACTACTTTTATTTATTATTTTTTTTTGCATTTTCCATACTGTCCCAACTTTTTCGGAAAAGGGGTTGTATGGTTAAATCTAAGTCAGGGTGGCTAAATACCACTGTATTAGGGAATTTAACCCCTTAAAAACCATAGCACTTTTTCATTTTCTGACCGTTTGGGACCAAGGCTATTTTTACATTTCTGCTGTGTTTGTGTTTAGCTGTATTATTCCTCTTACTCATTTACTGTACCCACACATATTATATACCGTTTTTCTCGCCATTAAATGGACTTTCTAAAGATACCATTATTTTCATCATATCTTATAATTTACTATAAAAAAAATTATAAAATAGGATTAAAAAATGAAAAAACAGAATTTATGCTTACCTGATAAATTACTTTCTCCAACGGTGTGTCCGGTCCACGGCGTCATCCTTACTTGTGGGAATATCTCTTCCCCAACAGGAAATGGCAAAGAGTCCCAGCAAAGCTGGCCATATAGTCCCTCCTAGGCTCCGCCCACCCCAGTCATTCGACCGACGGACAGGAGGAAAAATATAGGAGAAACCATATGGTACCGTGGTGACTGTAGTTAGAGAAAATAATTCATCAGACCTGATTAAAAAACCAGGGCAGGCCGTGGACCGGACACACCGTTGGAGAAAGTAATTTATCAGGTAAGCATAAATTCTGTTTTCTCCAACATTTGTGTGTCCGGTCCACGGCGTCATCCTTACTTGTGGGAACCAATACCAAAGCTTTAGGACACGGATGAAGGGAGGGAGCAAATCAGGTTACCTAAACGGAAGGGACCACGGCTTGCAAAACCTTTCTCCCAAAAATAGCCTCAGAAGAAGCAAAAGTATCAAATTTGTAAAATCTGGCAAAAGTGTGCAGTGAAGACCAAGTCGCTGCCTTACATATCTGGTCAACAGAAGCCTCGTTCTTGAAGGCCCATGTGGAAGCCACAGCCCTAGTGGAGTGAGCTGTGATTCTTTCAGGAGGCTGCCGTCCGGCAGTCTCATAAGCCAATCGGATGATGCTTTTAAGCCAAAAGGAAAGAGAGGTAGAAGTCGCTTTTTGACCTCTCCTTTTACCAGAATAGACAACAAACAAAGAAGATGTTTGTCTGAAATCTTTTGTAGCCTCTAAATAGAATTTTAGAGCACGGACTACGTCCAAATTGTGTAACAAACGTTCCTTCTTTGAAACTGGATTCGGACATAAAGAAGGTACAACTATCTCCTGGTTAATATTCTTGTTAGAAACAACCTTTGGAAGAAAACCAGGCTTAGTACGCAAAACCACCTTATCTGCATGGAACACCAGATAGGGCGGAGAACACTGCAGACCAGATAACTCTGAAACTCTTCTAGCAGAAGAAATAGCAACCAAAAACAAAACTTTCCAATATAGTAACTTAATATCTATGGAATGTAAAGGTTCAAACGGAACCCCTTGAAGAACTGAAAGAACTAGATTTAGACTCCAGGGAGGAGTCAAAGGTCTGTAAACAGGCTTGATCCTAACCAGAGCCTGAACAAATGCTTGAACATCTGGCACAGCTGCCAGTCTTTTGTGTAGTAAGACAGATAAAGCAGAGATCTGTCCCTTTAGAGAACTTGCAGATAATCCTTTCTCCAAACCTTCTTGTAGAAAGGAGAGAATCTTAGGAATTTTTATCTTATTCCATGGGAATCCTTGGATTCACATCAACAGATATATCTTTTCCATATTTTATGGTAAATCTTTCTAGTTACCGGTTTTCTGGCCTGAACCAGAGTATCTATCACAGAATCTGAAAACCCACGCTTTGATAGAATGGACCCTGAACAAGAAGATCCTGTCTCAAAGGTAGCTTCCATGGTGGAACCGATGACATATTCACCAGGTCTGCATACCAAGTCCTGCGTGGCCACGCAGGAGCTATCAAGATCACCGAGGCCCTCTCCTGTTTGATCCTGGCTACCAGCCTGGGAATGAGAGAAAACGGTGGAAATACATAAGCTAGGTTGAAGGTCCAAGGTGCTACTAGTGCATCTACTAGAGTCGCCTTGGGATCCCTGGATCTGGACCTGTAGCAAGGAACCTTGAAGTTCTGACGAGACGCCATCAGATCCATGTCTGGAATGCCCCATAATTGAGTTAGTTGGGCAAAGATCTCCGGGTGGAGTTCCCACTCCCCCGGATGGAATGTCTGACGACTCAGATAATCCGCTTCCCAGTTTTCCACACCTGGGATGTGGATCGCAGATAGGTGGCAGGAGTGATCCTCCGCCCATTGAATTATTTTGGTCACTTCTTTCATCGCCAGGGAACTCCTTGTTCCCCCCTGATGATTGATATACGCAACGGTCGTCATGTTGTCTGATTGGAATCTTATGAATCTGGCCTTTGCTAGCTGAGGCCAAGCCCTGAGAGCATTGAAGATCGCTCTTAGTTCCAGAATGTTTATCGGGAGAAGAGACTCTTCCCGAGACCATAGTCCCTGAGCTTTCAGGGATTCCCAAACCACGCCCCAGCCCACTAGACTGGCGTCGGTCGTGACAATGACCCACTCTGGTCTGCGGAAGCTCATTCCCTGGGATAGATGGTCCAGGGTCAGCCACCAACGGAGTGAATCTCTGGTCTTCTGATCTACTTGAATCATTGGAGACAAGTCTGTATAGTCCCCATTCCACTGTTTGAGCATGCACAGTTGTAATGGTCTTAGATGAATTCGTGCAAAAGGAACTATGTCCATTGCTGCAACCATCAACCCTACTACTTCCATGCACTGCGCTATGGAAGGACGTGGAACAGAATGAAGAACTTGACAAGTGCTTAGAAGTTTTGACTTTCTGACCTCTGTCAGAAAAATCCTCATTTCTAAGGAATCTATTATTGTTCCCAAGAAGGGAACTCTTGTTGACGGAGACAGAGAACTTTTTTCTATGTTCACCTTCAATCCGTGTGATCTGAGAAAGGCCAGAACGATGTCTGTATGAGCCTTTGCTTTTGACAGGGACGACGCTTGTATTAGAATGTCGTCCAAGTATGGTACTACTGAAATGCCCCTCGGTCTTAGAACCGCTAGAAGGGACCCTAGTACCTTTGTGAAAATCCTTGGAGCAGTGGCTAACCCGAATGGGAGGGCCACAAACTGGTAATGTTTGTCTAGAAAGGCGAACCTTAGGAACTGATGATGTTCTTTGTGGATAGGAATATGTAGGTACGCATCCTTTAGATCCACGGTAGTCATAAATTGACCTTCCTGGATAGTGGGTAGAATCGTTCAAATGGTTTCCATCTTGAACGATGGTACCCTGAGAAATTTGTTTAGGATCTTCAAATCCAAAATTGGTCTGAAAGTTCCCTCTTTTTTGGGAACTACGAACAGATTTGAGTAAAATCCCATTCCTTGTTCCTTTATTGGAACTGGGTGTATCACTCCCATCTTTAACAGGTCTTCTACACAATGTAAGAACGCCTGTCTCTTTATTTGGTTTGAGGATAAGTGAGACATGTGGAACCTTCCCCTTGGGGGTAGTTCCCTGAATTCCAGAAGATAACCCTGAGAAACTATTTCTAGTGCCCAGGGATCCTGAACATCTCTTGCCCAAGCCTGAGCAAAGAGAGAGAGTCTGCCCCCTACTAGATCCGGTCCCGGATCGGGGGCTACTCCTTCATGCTGTTTTGTAAGCAGCAGCAGGCTTCTTGGCCTGCTTACCCTTGTTCCAGCCTTGCATCGGTTTCCAGGCTGGTTTGGGTTGTGAGGCATTACCCTCTTGCTTAGAGGATGCAGAATTAGAGGCCGGTCCGTTCCTGAAATTGCGAAAGGAACGAAAATTAGACTTATTCTTGGCCTTGAAAGGCCTATCTTGTGGAAGGGCGTGGCCCTTTCCCCAAGTGATGTCTGAGATAATCTCTTTCAATTCTGGTCCAAATAGAGTTTTACCTTTGAAAGGGATGTTAAGCAATTTTGTCTTGGATGACACATCCGCTGAACAAGACTTTAGCCAAAGCGCTCCACAATTGCAAACCCTGAATTTTTCGCCGCTAATCTAGCTAATTGCAAAGCGGCATCTAAAATAAAAGAGTTAGCCAACTTAAGTGCGTGAACTCTGTCCAAAACCTCCTCTTATGGAGTCTCTCTACTGAGCGACTTTTCTAGTTCTTCGAACCAGAACCACGCTGCTGTAGTGACAGGAACAATGCACGAAATAGGTTGTAGAAGGTAACCTTGCTGTACAAAAATCTTTTTAAGCAAACCCTCCAATTTTTTATCCATAGGATCTTTGAAAGCACAACTATCCTCGATAGGAATAGTAGTGCGCTTGTTTAGAGTAGAAACTGCCCCCTCGACCTTAGGGACTGTCTGCCATAAGTCCTTTCTGGGGTCGACCATAGGAAATAATTTCTTAAATATAGGGGGGGGGGAACAAAAGGTATGCCGGGCTTTTCCCACTCCTTATTCACTATGTCCGCCACCCGCTTGGGTATAGGAAAAGCGTTGGGGTGCACCGGAACCTCTAGGAACTTGTCCATCTTGCATAATTTCTCTGGAATGACCAAGTTGTCACAATCATCCAGAGTAGATAACACCTCCTTAAGCAGTGCGCGGAGATGTTCTAATTTAAATTTAAATGTCACAACATCAGGTTCAGCTTGTTAAGAAATTTTTCCTGAATCTGAAATTTCCCCATCTGACAAAACCTCCCTCATGGCCACTTCAGATTGGTGTGAGGGTATGACAGAACAATTATCATCAGCGCCCTCCTGCTCGTCAGTGTTTAAAACAGAGCAATCGCGCTTTCTCTGATATGTAGGCATTTTGGATAAAATATTTGCTATGGAGTTATCCATTACAGCCGTCAATTGTTGCATGGTAATAAGCATTGGCGCGCTAGATGTACTAGGGGCCTCCTGCGTGGGCAAAACTGGTGTAGACACAGTAGGAGATGATGTAGTATCATGTCTACTCCCCTCATCTGAGGAATCATCTTGGGCAATTTCATTATCTGTGGCAGTACTGTCCTTACTTTGTTTGGACGCTATGGCACAATTATCACACAAATTTAAATGGGGAGACACATTGGCTTTCATACATACATAGCTTATCCGAAGGCACAGACATGTTAAACAGGCTTAAACTTGTCAATAAAGCACAAAAAACGTTTTAAAACAAAACTGTTACTGTCTCTTTAAATTTTAAACAGAAACACTTTATTACTGAATATGTGAAAAAGTATGAAGGAATTGTTCAAAAATTACCAAAATTTCACCACGGTGTCGTAAAGCATTAAGAGTATTGCACACCAATTTTCAGAGCTTTAACCCTTAAAATAACGGAACCGGAGCCGTTTACAAATTTAACCCCTATACAGTCCCAGCTATAGCCTTTGCTGCGACCTAACCAAGCCCAGAGGGGAATACGATACCAAATGACGCCTTCTAGAAACTTTTCCAGCTACTTTCAGATCCTCACACATGCATCTGCATGTCTTGCTCTCAAAAACAACTGCGCAGTAATGGCGCGAAATGAGGCTCAGCCTACAACTGGGAAGGCCCTCCCTGACTGGAAAAGGTGTCTAACATAGTGCCTGCCGTTAAAAAACGTTCCCCAAGTTTATAAATGTGAATTATCAGCATAAACATGTATAAAATGTCCAAATAAAGCAATCGATTTAGCCCATAAAAGTGTCTACCAGTTTTATAGCCCATATTAAGCCCTTTATTCTGTTTGCTTGACTAAGAAAATGGCTTACCGGTCCCCATGAGGGGAAATGACAGCCTTCCAGCATTACATGGTCTTGTTAGAAATATGGCTAGTCATACCTTAAGCAGAAAAGTCTGCTAACTGTTTCCCCCAACTGAAGTTACTTCATCTCAACAGTCCTATGTGGAAACAGCAATCGATTTTAGTAACTGCCTGCTAAAATCATCTTCCTCTCACAAACAGAAATCTTCATCCTTTTCTGTTTCAGAGTAAATAGTACATATCAGCACTATTTTAAAATAACAAACACTTGATAGAAGAATAAAAAACTACATTTAAACACCAAAAAACTCTTAACCATCTCCGTGGAGATGTTGCCTGTGCAACGGCAAAGAGAATGACTGGGGTGGGCGGAGCCTAGGAGGGACTATATGGCCAGCTTTGCTGGGACTCTTTGCCATTTCCTGTTGGGGAAGAGATATTCCCACAAGTAAGGATGACGCCGTGGACCGGACACACCAATGTTGGAGAAAAACACACTTTTTCTAACTTTGACCCCCAAAATCTGTTACACATCTACAACCACCAAAAAACACCCATGCTAAATAGTTTCTAAATTTTGTCCTGAGTTTAGAAATACCCAATGTTTACATGTTCTTTGCAAGTTATAGGGCAATAAATACAAGTAGCACTTTGCTATTTCCAAACCATTTTTTTTTTTTTCAAATTTAGCAATAGTTACATTGGAACACTGATATCTGTCAGGAATCCCTGAATATCCCTTGACATGTATATATTTTTTTTAGAAGACAACCCAAAGTATTGATCTAGGCCCATTTTGGTATATTTCATGCCACCATTTCACCGCCAAATGCGATCAAATAAAAAAAAAATTGATAACTTTTTCAAACTTTAGGTTTCTCACTAAGAATTATGCAATTATCGCACAAATGGTTGTAAAAGCTTTTCTGTGATCCCCTTTGTTCAGAAATAGCAGACATATATGGCTTTGGCGTTGCTTTTTGGTAATTAGAAGGCCTCTCAATGCCAGTGCGCACCACACGTGTATTATGTCCAGCAGTGAAGGGGTTAATTAGGTAGCTTGTAGGGGAGCTTGCAGGGTTAATTTTCCCTTTAGTGTAGAGATCAGCCTCCCACCTGACACATACCACCCCTGATCCCTCCCAAACAACTCTCTTTCCTCCTTCACCCCACAATTGTCCCCGCCATCTTAAGTACTGGCAGAAAGTCTGCCAGTACTAAAATCAAAGTTTTTTTTGTTTGTTTTTAAAAAAAAAAAAAAAAAAAAAACATTCTACTGTGTAGGATCCCCCCTTAGCCCCAAACTCCCTGATCCCCCCCCCCAAACAGCTCTCTAACCCTCCCCCCCTACCTTATTGTTTCCCCATCTTGG
This sequence comes from Bombina bombina, assembly GCF_027579735.1. Classification (NCBI taxonomy): domain Eukaryota; kingdom Metazoa; phylum Chordata; class Amphibia; order Anura; family Bombinatoridae; genus Bombina; species Bombina bombina. The sequence goes on from NC_069508.1 coordinate 98,760,938, forward strand.
GTACTGGCAGCTGTCTGCCAGTACCTAGTTTGCCATAAAATATGTTTTTTGTTTTTTATTGCAAACAGTTTTCTGTAGTGCAGCTGCCCCCTCAATAACCAACCCCCATCCACTCCCAGATCCCTGAAATAAAAATCCCCACCCTCCTCTCTCCCACCTTATCTAAATAAAAATCAAAGTGTGCCATAGTGTAGTGTTCCCAACCACTCCCGCCCCCATGCACGCACGCCCAGCGCCCTCCACACATGATCCCGCCCCCCTCCGACGCACTTCCTTCATCAATGGCCGTCCACCAATGATCGTGGACATCGATGTCCAATGCAGAGAGGGCCACAGAGTGGCTCTTTCTGCATCGGATGGCTAAATTTTTTTATTGCAGGATGCCTCAATATCGAGGCATCACTGCAATAACATGAAAGCGGCTGGAAGCGATCAGGATCGCTTCTACCGCTTGAAAACACCAACGACGTACAGGGTACATCCTTGGTCGTTGACAGCCTTTTTTGTAGGACGTACCCTGTATGTCGTTGGTCGTTAAGGGGTTAAATAATTCTAAGAAAATAGTACAGACTCAACATCCAAATACGGTATATAAAGAACCTAACAAACCATGCAAAAGAGCAATTATTCATCAAAATTGAAAATGAAAGATTAATTACAAAAGATTCTATCTCAAACTTTAAAAAAAGCAAAAATATAGTTACATTAAAATGTGAAAATGGTGGTATGATTAACAGTGACCGGGGAAAGAGTGAGGTACTAACCAATTTTATTTTCTTCAGTATACACAAGAGAGGAACTAATGCCAGAGACATTGAAACAAACTAGAACATACAAGCCCACACGAATAACTGGGTTATCTCTAGGTGATATAAGGAAAAAAACTGGACAATATAAAGGTAAATAAAATTCCAGGTCCAGATGGAATACACCAAAGGGTTCTAAGGGAATTTAGCACTGTTATTGTCATGGATACACGTCCTACCTGTCTTATCATTTTTGTGCAAGGTGCCTTTAAGACTGTTCCTACCTAGCTATAAAAGGCTCTGTTACGGTTACCCTTAGTCTCGCTGAGAGATGGACCGCTTAGTAGCCTGGATCCCTATTGCTAAAGAGGGGAGAAGCTGCTTTCCATAGTATTCTATATGAGTCTCGCAAATATAGAATAATCTCCCTTAGCTGCAGTACAGCTAGGATACCCTTCTGCCCACAAAAACGAGTCAACGCTGCGATTGAGGGTCAAACAAGAACTCAGGACTGGGATGCCCAGCCTGCTTTTTATTAAGGTTACATGCACACAGGGCACTCCCAGGGGGAGAGGGGGGGAAGCACAAAATCCCCCATCACACATTTAGATAGAGAGCACTGTCCTTTGACAGGCCACAATAGGATTACAGTACTTAAGATAACAAGTTTACAAGTTCATCTTATCAATTAGCAGTCTGGCTCCAGAGGTGATTAGACAATGGGATTTGTTATCACTAAACTTAGAGCTGAGGCCAGCAAACGTGTAATTAGACAATAGTTTCTAAAAGCTGAAAAAAAAAGAGTTAACTCTTTATGAAATGATACTTGTTACGGTTTTCTTGGAGCCCTTCTTAGGCGCTGGCTTGCTGGTTCAGGCATTGCTGCTGGGAAATAAGCTCTTCACAACAAAATAACTAATGCTTCTGTAACAGTGCTCCCTTTCTGTGGAACACTCTGGCAGACACGGTCTGACCCCTTTTCGGGGCAGACTAAGGCTGTCCAGACCGCTGGTTATGCGGGGCTGAGGTCGGTTTGTCTGGACAACCCGTCGGCGTTGCCATTCTGTTTCCCAGGTCTGTAAGTAATGGTGAAATTGAAGGGTTGCAACGATAAGCTCCAACGTAATAGCCTGCCGTTATCTCCAGAGACCCGGTTCAGCCACACCAACGGGTTATGGTCGGTGACCAGAGTGAACTCCTGACCATATAAATAGGGAGTCAATTTCTTTAATGCCCACACCAAAGCCAAACACTCCTTTTCGACCGCTGCATAGCTGACTTCGCGGGGCAGGAGCTTCCGGCTGATGTAGGCAACTGGATGCTCCCCTCCATCTTCGCCTACTTGGCTGAGGACGGCTCCCAGCCCGAACATGGAAGCATCTGTATGGACAATAAAACGTTTGTTAAGGGCTGGGGCCGCCAAGACAGGAGCGTTAATTAGAGCATTTTTGAGAGCCTGGAAAGCCGTTTCACAGTGGGGAGACCACAGGACCTGTCGAGGTAAGTTCTTCTTGGTCAAAACAGTCAGGGGTTTGGCAAGTGTGCTGTAGTCTGGTACGAACCGTCTATAGTACCCTGCCGTGCCCAGGAAGGCTAGGACCTGAGTCTTAGTGATGGGGGTGGGCCAATTGGCGACAGCTTCTATTTTGGCCGGCTCTGGTCGCTGCTTTCCACACCCCACCCGGTGACCCAGGTACTGTACCTCGGCCATCCCAAAGTGGCATTTTTCTGGCTTCAGAGTCAGGCCAGCAGCCCGGATCTGATCCAGAACCATTCCCACATGAGCTAAGTGGTCCTCCCAGGACTCACTGTGGATCGCTATGTCGTCCAGGTAGGCGCAAGCAAAACTCTGGAAGCCATCCAGGAGCCTATCCACCAAGCGCTGGAATGTAGCTGGGGCATTCTTCATCCCAAACGGCATTACCCTAAACTGATATAAGCCGAATGGGGTGACGAATGCCGACTTGGGGATAGCCTCCGGGGCCAGGGGAATCTGCCAGTAACCTTTGCAGAGGTCAATAGTGGTCAGGTAATTTCCCCTGGCAATACGATCGAGTAGCTCGTCTACCCTGGGCATAGGGTAAGCGTCCGTCACGGTATTTTCATTGAGCCTCCGATAGTCTACGCAGAACCGGGTGGTCCCATCTTTCTTGGGCACCAAGACAACTGGGGAGGCCCAGGGACTATCGGAGGGCTCAATTACCCTGAGCTTGAGCATCTCATCAATCTCCTTCTTCATTCCTGTCCTAACTGCTTCGGGGATTCGGTACGGAGCCTGGCGCAAGGGAGCTTGTCCCGGAGTATCTACCTGGTGGGTGGTTAAAGTAGTGTACCCTGGCTTCGGGGAGAAGGTGAGGTGTTTAGACTGGAGGAGTTGGTTGAGCTGCTCCCTTTCAGTGGGGCTAAGTCGGTCCCCTATCTGAACCTGCGCCACTATACCTGTGGGGAGGCTCTTTTCTAATAGGTCTGGAATGGGTAAACTGTCGGGGTCTTCCTGAGGGGAACAACATACGGCCGTCACGTTCTCTGGTCGCTCAAAATATTCCTTGAGCATGTTTACATGGAATGTCTTTCTAAGATTGTTGTCGTGGCAGCTAGCTATCACATAAGTGGTGTCTCCCCTTTTCTCTACGATCTGGTAGGGACCCTGCCAGGACGCCTGCAATTTGTCTGTCTTCACCGGCTTAAGTATTAACACCTTTTGTCCTATGGTGAAGATTCTCTTTCGGGCCCCCCGATCGTACCATACTTTCTGTCTTCTCTGGGCCAACTGGAGATTAGCCCGCACGGATTTGGCTAATTGCTCCATTCGGTCCCTGAGTTCCAGCACGTATGGCACAATGGGGACACCGTCAGCCTCCATCTCTCCCTCCCAGTGCTTCAGGATCAGGTTTAGGGGTCCCTGTACCTTTCTTCCGTAGAGCAACTCGAAGGGAGAGAACCCTGTCGTTTCCTGGGGCACCTCCCGATAAGCAAATAGGAGGTGCGGCAGGAAGCGTTCCCAGTCTCGGTATTCCTGAGTGAACGTCTTGAGCATTTGCTTGAGGGTCCCATTGAACCTCTCACACAGCCCGTTCGTCTGGGGGTGGTATGGGGAGCTCAGGAGGGACTTAATTTTGCAAACCTGCCAGAGTTGTTGGGTCAATTCAGCTGTAAATTGGGTGCCTCGGTCGGATAGGATTTCTTTTGGAAATCCTACCCGGGAGAACACCTGTACTAGTGCATTCGCTACCGTATCCGCTTGTATGTTGGATAGGGCGACAGCCTCTGGGTACCTGGTAGCGTAGTCCACTACGGTAAGAATGTATCGCTTACCGGAGGGACTAGGGGTAGCCAGTGGTCCCACTAGGTCAATAGCAACCCGGCTGAAGGGTTCCTCTACAATGGGCATATTTACTAGCTGGGCTTTAGGGTGATCGCCTCGCCTTCCTACTCGTTGACACACATCGCAGGTGTTACAGTAAGTTCTAACGTCAGCGTGCACCCCTGGCCAAAAGAACGTGTGAGTAATGCGGTGTAGGGTACGGGTAACGGCTAGGTGGCCTGCTAAGGGGATGTCGTGGCCTATTTTGAGGATTTCTTGACGGTATTTGTGGGGCACTACCAGCTGTCGCCTACGCTGTCCCCTTTTCTCTGTCCAGCGGTATAGTTTCCCTTTTTCCCATAAGAATGTTTCGTTATCTGCCCCGCCCCCTCCGGTCTCTGCTCGTTCCCGGTACTTTTGTAAGGTCGGGTCAGTCTTAGACTCTGCCTCGAAAGCATCTGGGGTGTCCCAGGGTATGGGGCCTAACCTGTCAGGCAAGGTCGGGGTAGGTCTTACCTGTGTCTCCCGCACTGGTGAGAGCTCTCGCTCCGTCCGGGCTTGGGCCCGTGTAGTCACTGGAGCATAGGCAAAAGTCATGGGGCCCAAATCGTTGCCCAGTAGTACTTCGGCAGGTAAATTATCCATTAGGCCCACGTTCACAGCCCCCTTTCCCGCTCCCCAATCAAGATGCACTTTAGCTGTTGGAATTTTGTACACATCCCCCCCCGCCACTCTAACGGCCACAGTCTGTCCGGATCGCTTGTGCTCTGGCACCAAATGACTCTGTACCAGCGTGATAGTAGCCCCTGTGTCTCGCAATCCCTCGGTAGATCGCCCCTCGAGCCATACCCTCTGCCGATGGTGCTGGCGGTTATCTGAGGCAGCATATACAGGGTCTGCCTCGTGAAGCGGCCCCACATATCCCTCCATAGGGGCCTCTTGGTTAACACAGAGGGCCCGGGCCGGACGATAGGACCCAGAGGGGTAATTGTAATTCCTGGGTGTCTGGTGCGTATTAAGGGGGCAGCTTGCCATGAAATGCCCTGGTTGCTTGCATCGGTGGCAAGTCGGTCTGGGACGCTCAGAGCTGTTATTGGGTGGTCCTGAGTGTCGGACGGGCCCTGTGGGCACCGGGGCTCGGAATTCAGCACGAGGGGGGTGCACGGTAAACCTCTCTGGGTTCGACCCGTGCTGGAGCTCGGTAGTTCATGGGTTCGTGAAGACGGGAGTCATAATGTTCATCGGCCAATTTGGCTGCTTCTTCTAAGGTAGAAGGCCGCCTGTCTCGCAGCCATTCCTTCCCTTGCTGTTCCATGCCATTATAAAAATGTTCTAAGAGAAACAATTGTAAAATTTCCTCCCCAGTCACCGCTTTACTTCCGCTCAGCCAGTGATTTGCCGCTCTCCGCATTCGGTGCGCCCATTCCATATGGGTATCGTTAGGCTTCTTTTCCGTGCCCCGAAACTGTCGGCGATACGTGTCCGGAGTTACAGCGTACCGTCGCAACAGTGTCTCCTTAACTAGCTCATACTGTGTCACTTCCTCAGCACCCAGAGTACGAAAGGCTTCCAGGGCTCGCCCGGATAGTTTCCCAGACAATATCGTGGGCCACTCTCTGTTGGGAATCTGGTGCAGGGCACATTGCCTTTTGAAGTCCGCCAAATATTCATCAATCCCTGTCTCGCTCTCTAGGAAGGGTCGAAATGCCGCATAGGGTATCTTGGGCCTCCCAGCATTTTTGACAGGGATGATTACCTGCGGAGCTTCAGCATTGCGGTGTGCGTTCGCTAGGTTGAGTTCGTGGGCTCGAGTCTCTCGTATATCCTCGTCCGCCTCCGCCATCAACTGCTGTACCAATTCCATGGAGGGGTTCGGCCCGTATAATGAGAGCCTTTCCCGAACAATCCTGGTTTTTTCGTCACTAATCGTGGTCGGTGTTTCCGCCATTGTGAAGCTCTGATCCAGTTCGGTCAATTCTGCGATCAGCTCTCTCCTCGGCCGGTTGCTGGCGTACCCCCCTCTGCTTTCAAGTAAATCCTTTAGGGTTGTACGCTTCAATTTTTCGTAAGCGCGCTCCATCCGTTCTGTACCTCTCCTAGGAAATCCAGGAAAATCCTGCCGCTGCCGCCAAATGTTACGGTTACCCTTAGTCTCGCTGAGAGATGGACCGCTTAGTAGCCTGGATCCCTATTGCTAAAGAGGGGAGAAGCTGCTTTCCATAGTATTCTATATGAGTCTCGCAAATATAGAATAATCTCCCTTAGCTGCAGTACAGCTAGGATACCCTTCTGCCCACAAAAACGAGTCAACGCTGCGATTGAGGGTCAAACAAGAACTCAGGACTGGGATGCCCAGCCTGCTTTTTATTAAGGTTACATGCACCTAGGGCACTCCCAGGGGGAGAGGGGGGGAAGCACAAAATCCCCCATCACACATTTAGATAGAGAGCACTGTCCTTTGACAGGCCACAATAGGATTACAGTACTTAAGATAACAAGTTTACAAGTTCATCTTATCAATTAGCAGTCTGGCTCCAGAGGTGATTAGACAATGGGATTTGTTATCACTAAACTTAGAGCTGAGGCCAGCAAACGTGTAATTAGACAATAGTTTCTAAAAGCTGAAAAAAAAAGAGTTAACTCTTTATGAAATGATACTTGTTACGGTTTTCTTGGAGCCCTTCTTAGGCGCTGGCTTGCTGGTTCAGGCATTGCTGCTGGGAAATAAGCTCTTCACAACAAAATAACTAATGCTTCTGTAACAGGCTCCTCCCCCTGTTCTACCTTGCTTGGTAATATGCTTTTGTTGCTGCACTCCTGCAGTCTCTCAGCCGCAGTTCTCAAGCCAGACTAAAGACTTCAGTTCCTATCTGGAAGTGCTACTTCCTTTTCAGCCAGCTTACAGTTACTGGATTGTCCGTTCTAGTGGAGGAATCTTTCAACTTTTCCTGCATCTAGCATCTGCTTCTTTCTCAAGTAGTTGGCAAATCTGAACCTCATGTTTCACTGCCTTCCGGATTCTGCTATGACGTCACACGCCAACCGCATTTGCCATTTCAGCTAACAGTTTGGGGATAAACGGATCTCTACTGCTCTTTTAAGAAGGCGATTCTAAAAGGAACCTGCCTGCTATACGCTTCCTCATTTGCAAGCCACATAAAGCGTATCCTCAACTAGGGATAAGGTACAAGTTTTACTAATCTATTATCAGCTGTTAACCTCATATGTTTGACTGCCACATTGCTACTAAATTAACCAGTATTACACTTGATGCCTAAAATCTCTTTGCCTGTAAATGGAATTCTGCTTCCTATAGTCAATACTCAGATATCTGCAGGATTATCAGGTAGTACAATTCCTGGTATTTAGATCCTTGTATATATGTAAATATTCCATATTGTTCCTTTCAAGCTGGAAGCTTGCTGGTCTGTATACATTCTCCCATTACTTAAAGGAACAGACCTCATTTCTGTGTTGCCTTATATATTTAACCTGTGGTTCTAAATCCATCTGGAGTGGTATTCATTAGCGTTAACCCTCAGATCTATGAGCATAACAGTGTTCAAATTAACTTGTTGAACGCAAAGTTTGGTGTGAGACTGAGTGGTTATCTCTTGAGATACTGAGAATCCTCACAGTTATAGCCAAACATTTAGTCTTAACTTTTCAAGACTCTTTTTTAGGCCTATTAAATCTTATTTGGTGCCACTTTAATGAAAAAAAGGAAGCAGGGTAATCCAGGAAGCTATAGATCAGTAAAGCCTGACATCAGTAGTGGGGAAGATGCTGGAAGGGATTATTTTCAAGAGTATATTTGTGTAAACAAGATTACGAGTTGAAATCAGCATGGTTTTATGAGAAATAAATCATGTGAAACTAATCTAATAAGATTATATGAGGAAGTAAGAAAATATAAATAAGGGTGAATAAGTTAATGTATACTTCCTTGACTTTTGCAAAGGCTTTACATACAGTGTTGCATAAAAGAGATTATTGTATAAAATTAAGAGACTAGGAATAGATAAAATTGTTAGCTCATTGATAAATAATTGGATAAAAGATAGGGAGCAATGAGTAGTAGTAAATGGATCATACTCAGATTGGACAAATGAAATTAGTGGGCCCTGGTATTTTTAAATAGCAATATCTCAATTTTTGCAGATAATACAAATTTGTGTAAGGTGATTAGGTCAGTGCAGGATGTAATTGCTTTGCAAGGGGATTTAAAAAAAGAAGAATGGGCTGGTAAATGAAAAAACAAATAATACTGGTAAATGTAAGATTTTACATTCTGAAAGTAAAAATATGCAGGCTACTTATTATTTAAATTACACTAGACGTAGAAAAAAAGAGGATGAAAGGGATTTAGGCATACTTATAGATAAGCTCAGAACGAGTGTGCAAAGCAAAGACAGCAGCTTCTATGTCTAATAAGATATAGCATGTATTAAAAGAGGTATTGATGCAAGGAAGGAGAGCATAATACTGTTGCTACATAAATCCCTGGTAAGACCTCACTTTGAGTATGGAGTGCAGTTCTGGGGACCAATTTAAAAAAAAAAATTACAACAAAAAACAAACAAACATTGCAATATTAGAAAATGTTCAGAGACGGATCCAACATGAATAAGAGGAATAGAGGATTTAGACTATGAGGAGAGGTTAGCCAAACTGGATCTGTCTTCTAACCCTAAACAACAACAAAAAATGGCCCTTCAGAGGTAATAATAATTTTATATAAAACATAATTTATGTAAGAACTTACCTGATAAATTCATTTCTTTCATATTAGCAAGAGTCCATGAGCTAGTGACGTATGGGATATACATTCCTACCAGGAGGGGCAAAGTTTCCCAAACCTCAAAATGCCTATAAATACACCCCTCACCACACCCACAATTCAGTTTAACGAATAGCCAAGAAGTGGGGTGATAAAAAAGTGCGAAAGCATATAAAATAAGGAATTGGAATAATTGTGCTTTATACAAAATCATAACCACCACAAAAAAAGGGCGGGCCTCATGGACTCTTGCTAATATGAAAGAAATTAATTTATCAGGTAAGTTCTTACATAAATTATGTTTTCTTTCATGTAATTAGCAAGAGTCCATGAGCTAGTGACGTATGGGATAATGACTACCCAAGAAGTGGATCTTTCCACACAAGAGTCACTAGAGAGGGAGGGATAAAATAAAGACAGCCAATTCCTGCTGAAAATAATCCACACCCAAAATAAAGTTTAAAGAAAAACATAAGCAGAAGATTCAAACTGAAACCGCTGCCTGAAGTACTTTTCTACCAAAAACTGCTTCAGAAGAAGAAAATACATCAAAATGGTAGAATTTAGTAAAAGTATGCAAAGAGGACCAAGTCGCTGCTTTGCATATCTGGTCAACCGAAGCTTCATTCCTAAACGCCCAGGAAGTAGAAACTGACCTAGTAGAATGAGCTGTAATCCTCTGAGGCGGAATTTTACCCGACTCAACATAGGCAAGATGAATTAAAGATTTCAACCAAGATGCCAAAGAAATGGCAGAAGCTTTCTGGCCTTTTCTAGAACCGGAAAAGATAACAAATAGACTAGAAGTCTTACGAAAAGATTTCGTAGCTTCAACATAATATTTCAAAGCTCTAACAACATCCAAAGAATGCAACGATTTCTCCTTAGAATTCTTAGGATTAGGACATAATGAAGGAACCACAATTTCTCTACTAATGTTGTTGGAATTCACAACTTTAGGTAAAAATTCAAAAGAAGTTCGCAACACCGCCTTATCCTGATGAAAAATCAGAAAAGGAGACTCACAAGAAAGAGCAGATAATTCAGAAACTCTTCTGGCAGAAGAGATGGCCAAAAGGAACAAAACTTTCCAAGAAAGTAATTTAATGTCCAATGAATGCATAGGTTCAAACGGAGGAGCTTGAAGAGCTCCCAGAACCAAATTCAAACTCCAAGGAGGAGAAATTGACTTAATGACAGGTTTTATACGAACCAAAGCTTGTACAAAACAATGAATATCAGGAAGAATAGCAATCTTTCTGTGAAAAAGAACAGAAAGAGCAGAGATTTGTCCTTTCAAAGAACTTGCGGACAAACCCTTATCTAAACCATCCTGAAGGAACTGTAAAATTCTCGGTATTCTAAAAGAATGCCAGGAAAAATGATGAGAAAGACACCAAGAAATATAAGTCTTCCAGACTCTATAATATATCTCTCGAGATACAGATTTACGAGCCTGTAACATAGTATTAATCACAGAGTCAGAGAAACCTCTTTGACCAAGAATCAAGCGTTCAATCTCCATACCTTTAAATTTAAGGATTTCAGATCCTGATGGAAAAAAGGACCTTGTGACAGAAGGTCTGGTCTTAACGGAAGAGTCCACGGTTGGCAAGAGGCCATCCGGACAAGATCCGCATACCAAAACCTGTGAGGCCATGCCGGAGCTACCAGCAGAACAAACGAGCATTCCTTCAGAATCTTGGAGATTACTCTTGGAAGAAGAACTAGAGGCGGAAAGATATAGGCAGGATGATACTTCCAAGGAAGTGATAATGCATCCACTGCCTCCGCCTGAGGATCCCGGGATCTGGACAGATACCTGGGAAGTTTCTTGTTTAGATGGGACGCCATCAGATCTATTTCTGGAAGTTCCCACATTTGAACAATCTGAAGAAATACCTCTGGGTGAAGAGACCATTCGCCCGGATGCAACGTTTGGCGACTGAGATAATCCGCTTCCCAATTGTCTACACCTGGGATATGAACCGCAGAGATTAGACAGGAGCTGGATTCCGCCCAAACCAAAATTCGAGATACTTCTTTCATAGCCAGAGGACTGTGAGTCCCTCCTTGATGATTGATGTATGCCACAGTTGTGACATTGTCTGTCTGAAAACAAATGAACGATTCTCTCTTCAGTAGAGGCCAAAACTGAAGAGCTCTGAAAATTGCACGGAGTTCCAAAATATTGATCGGTAATCTCACCTCCTGAGATTCCCAAACTCCTTGTGCCGTCAGAGATCCCCACACAGCTCCCCAACCTGTGAGACTTGCATCTGTTGAAATTACAGTCCAGGTCGGAAGCACAAAAGAAGCCCCCTGAATTAAACGATGGTGATCTGTCCACCATGTTAGAGAGTGTCGAACAATCGGTTTTAAAGATATTAATTGAGATATCTTCGTGTAATCCTTGCACCATTGCTTCAGCATACAGAGCTGAAGAGGTCGCATGTGAAAACGAGCAAAGGGGATCGCGTCCGATGCAGCAGTCATAAGACCTAGAATTTCCATGCATAAGGCTACCGAAGGGAATGATTGTGACTGAAGGTTTCGACAAGCTGAAATCAACTTTAGACGTCTCTTGTCTGTTAAAGACAGAGTCATGGACACTGAATCCATCTGGAAACCCAGAAAGGTTACCCTTGTCTGAGGAATCAAAGAACTTTTTGGTAAATTGATCCTCCAACCATGATCTTGAAGAAACAACACAAGTCGATTCGTATGAGATTCTGCTAAATGTAAAGACTGAGCAAGTACCAAGATATCGTCCAAATAAGGAAATACCACAATACCCTGTTCTCTGATTACAGACAGCAGGGCACCGAGAACCTTTGTAAAAATTCTTGGAGCTGTAGCTAGGCCAAACGGCAGAGCCACAAACTGGTAATGCTTGTCCAGAAACGAGAATCTCAGGAACTGATAATGATCTGGATGAATCGGAATATGCAGATATGCATCCTGTAAATCTATTGTGGACATATAATTCCCTTGCTGAACAAAAGGTAAGATAGTCCTTACAGTTACCATCTTGAATGTTGGTATCCTTACATAACGATTCAAAATTTTTAGATCCAGAACTGGTCTGAAAGAATTCTCCTTCTTTGGTACAATGAAGAGATTTGAATAAAACCCCATCCCCTGTTCCGGAACTGGAACTGGCATAATTACTCCAGTCAACTCTAGATCTGAAACACATTTCAGAAATGCTTGAGCTTTTACTGGATTTACTGGGACACGGGAAAGAAAAAATCTCTTTGCAGGAGGTCTCAACTTGAAACCAATTCTGTACCCTTCTGAAACAATGCTCTGAATCCAAAGATTGTGAACAGAATTGATCCAAATTTCCTTGAAAAAACGTAACCTGCCCCCTACCAGCTGAGCTGGAATGAGGGCCGCACCTTCATGTGGACTTAGAAGCAGGCTTTGCCTTTCTAGCTGGCTTGGATTTATTCCAAACTGGAGATGGTCTCCAAACTGAAACTGCTCCTGAGGATGAAGGATCAGGCTTTTGTTCTTTGTTGAAACGAAAGGAACGAAAACGATTATTAGCCCTGTTTTTACCTTTAGATTTTTTATCCTGTGGTAAAAAAGTTCCTTTCCCACCAGTAACAGTTGAAATAATGGAATCCAACTGAGAACCAAATAATTTGTTACCCTGGAAAGAAATGGAAAGTAAAGTTGATTTAGAAGCCATATCAGCATTCCAAGTTTTAAGCCATAAAGCTCTTCTAGCTAAAATAGCTAGAGACATAAACCTGACATCAACTCTGATAATATCAAAAATGGCATCACAGATAAAATTATTAGCATGTTGAAGAAGAATAATAATATCATGAGAATCACGATGTGTTACTTGTTGCGCTAAAGTTTCCAACCAAAAAGTTGAAGCCGCAGCAACATCAGCCAAAGATATAGCAGGTCTAAGAAGATTACCTGAACACAGATAAGCTTTTCTTAGAAAGGACTCAATTTTCCTATCTAGAGGATCCTTAAACGAAGTACCATCTGACGTAGGAATAGTAGTACGTTTAGCAAGGGTAGAAATAGCCCCATCAACTTTAGGGATCTTGTCCCAAAATTCTAATCTGTCAGACGGCACAGGATATAATTGCTTAAAACGTTTAGAAGGAGTAAATGAATTACCCAAATTATCCCATTCTTTGGAAATTACTGCAGAAATAGCATCAGGAACAGGAAAAACTTCTGGAATAACTACAGGAGATTTAAAAACCTTATTTAAACGTTTAGATTTAGTATCAAGAGGACCAGAATCCTCTATTTCTAAAGCAATTAGGACTTCTTTAAGTAAAGAACGAATAAATTCCATTTTAAATAAATATGAAGATTTATCAGTATCAACCTCTGAGACAGAATCCCCTGAACCAGAGGAATCATCAGAATCAGAATGATGATGTTCAGTTAAAAATTCATCTGTAGGGAGAGAAGTTTTAAAAGATTTTTTACGTTTACTAGAAGGAGAAATAACAGACATAGCCTTCTTTATGGATTCAGAAACAAAATCTCTTATATTATCAGGAACATTCTGCACCTTAGATGTTGAAGGAACTGCAACAGGCAATGGTACTTTACTAAAGGAAATATTATCTGCTTTAACAAGTTTGTCATGACAATCAATACAAACAACAGCTGGAGGAATAGCTACCAAAAGTTTACAGCAGATACACTTAGCTTTGGTAGATTCAGCACTTGACAGCGATTTTCCTGTAGTATCTTCTGACTCAGATGCAACGTGAGACATCTTGCAATATGTAAGAGAAAAAACAACATATATATAAAGCAAAATTGATCAAATTCCTTAAATGACAGTTTCAGGAATGGGAAAAAATGCCAAAGAACAAGCTTCTAGCAACCAGAAGCAATAAAAAATGAGACTTAAATAATGTGGAGACAAAAGTGACGCCCATATTTTTTCGCGCCAAATAAGACGCCCACATTATTTGGCGCCTAAATGCTTTTTGGCACCAAAAATGACGCCACATCCGGAACGCCAACATTTTTGGCGCAAAATAACGTCAAAAAATGACGCAACTTCCGGCGACACGTATGACGCCGGAAACGGAAATAGAATTTTTGCGCCAAAAAAGTCCGCGCCAAGAATGACGCAATAAAATGAAGCATTTTCAGCCCCCGCGAGCCTAACAGCCCACAGGGAAAAAGTCAAATTTTAAGGTAAGAAAAAATGGTTAAATCAAAATGCATTATCCCAAATATGAAACTGACTGTCTGAAAATAAGGAAAGTTGAACATTCTGAGTCAAGGCAAATAAATGTTTGAATACATATATTTAGAACTTTATAAACAAAGTGCCCAACCATAGCTAGGAGTGTCACAGAAAATAAGACTTACTTACCCCAGGACACTCATCTACATATAGTAGATAGCCAAACCAGTACTGAAACGAGAATCAGCAGAGGTAATGGTATATATAAGAGTATATCGTCGATCTGAAAAGGGAGGTAAGAGATGAATCTCTACGACCGATAACAGAGAACCTATGAAATAGACCCCTTAGAAGGAGATCACTGCATTCAAATAGGCAATACTCTCCTCACATCCCTCTGACATTCACTGCACGCTGAGAGGAAAACCGGGCTCCAACTTGCTGCGGAGCGCATATCAACGTAGAATCTAGCACAAACTTACTTCACCACCTCCATCGGAGGCAAAGTTTGTAAAACTGAATTGTGGGTGTGGTGAGGGGTGTATTTATAGGCATTTTGAGGTTTGGGAAACTTTGCCCCTCCTGGTAGGAATGTATATCCCATACGTCACTAGCTCATGGACTCTTGCTAATTACATGAAAGAAATATATATATATATATATATATATATATATATATATAAATAATTTTTTATTGAGGTTGTCAAAAACAATAACAGCAAAAACTTAAAGAACATCAAAGTATAAACATGATATTACAATTACATCCAATGCAATGTAAGTAGAGCTACCACATAGGTACAAGAGAGAAATAATCAAATCAATAGTAGATATACTGAACATAAGGACTCTGAGCTTCTCCTTAATTATTTCTGAGTCCCTCAAACTACTAGCATGGACACTTATGGGTCCAATAAGAGAGAGATTATAGAAAAGGAACTAAAATGATAAATACGGACACTTTTGGACCTCAAGAGTAAATATTATAGATAATGAACTAGAGTTATAGTATATATATCGAATATGAGTGGTAGCATATGATAAGGGTAATATAACACAGGTAGTTAGAAATGAAACCTCATTTTTATATACAAGTGAAGCTTACCTGCTTTTGTCGGGAAATCCCTCTTGGGTTTATGTAGTCTAAGGAGGAATGGCAAGGGAAATTGGCATTTGTATAGGCCATTTTTGGGCCTTAGTAGTGGTTTTTGGAGTGGTAATCAGCGGGAAAGAGCCGCTCTGAATTGAAGGGAGGGGGAAAGAGGGGGGGCGGAGCCTTTTAGTGTGAGGAAAACATTATGGTGGGAGGAAGGTTAACTAGAAGATTGTGAAATATGCCGTAGTAATTACTAACTGTAAGGCAGTTTGCTATTTCTCAAAATATAAGGGTATAAACACAGTGTCCTTGTATAATAATAACAAACCAAATGATGCAAAGGTATATGTAACTGAGGCCACCTTTGTATGTTTTATGGGGACCTCCTATAGTATCAGTGGGCCACTTCTGGACCTATATACTGTATAATAACTAACAGCAGCAGAGGTAAATTAGAATGATATAAAACTATTCGAAGAGAAGGTACAGCGCCACAAGGAATGACTGTGCTTTGTAGTATTGTATGTTAGAGTTCTAGTTCTATGTTTTTATCAGGAGTACATCCCAGTGGCGTCACTAGGGTTGGTGTCACCCGGTGCGGTAAGTTATGGTGTCACCCCCCCCCCAGAAAGAAGACACACACAAAAACACGGGCAAACACACATACAAACACTCAGACACACTTAAAACATACTCAGATGCACACACAAACACTCGGAAACACACTCAGACACACACACAAAAACACACACACAAAAACACTGAGACACACACACACACAAAAAAACTCAGACACACACATACAAAATATGTAAACTGCACTGCATTAATTATAAAGCTCATGCCTAGAGCTGCTCCCTGGCTCAGCAGAGCATCAAATGAAAGATAAACAGAGCGCTCTAAAAATAAATCACTAAAGAAAAGTTTTAGGTGCAAACTATGAAAATTCTGCTCTCTGACTCTGTTCCAAGTCTGTCAGTGCACAGCCCCGGGCCGCGTGCCTACCACTTCTTATGGCCAATCACCTCTGCACTCTGCCCACCCCCAGACCCCCGCCTGCCCTCCTACCTGTTCAGTGTGCACTTAGTGTACCGTAATGGTCTGGTGGGCATCATACGTGGCTCCTTCACTTTAAAGACAGTGTCAAACAGTCATGCGGTCAGGTGCCAGGCATCCCCTCATGATTTGCCAGTTCCCGTTTAGAGAGACAGCACAGCAGTGAGTGACTCCACTGCTCCACATGTCACTGAGCAGTGAGCACAGATAGGCAGGCAGGTTTAGGCTAGCAGCGCAACTTTGCAAGCCCCACGGCATGCCCACAACATTCATAGCGAAATTGGGCAGGGGAGAAGCAAAGTACAAACAAGCAAAAGCAGCCGGGAAAACTATTTGTTGAAATTGCAGCACTGGCTCAAGGGGCAAAAAAATTGTGTGTCTACATCTTCCCCAGTCCCACCAATGTTCACAAATGCCAGCCCCTCTAATAAAAAAAAAATCTATGCATCTCAACATTGTATTTCTTTGAATTTCAATAAAATTAAAAAAAAAAAAAAAAAAATTTTTTTTTGGTGTCACCCCCTGGTGGGTGTCACCCGGGTGCGGCCCGCCCCCCCCTAGTGACGCCACTGGTACATCCAGGTTATAAAGTAAACTTATAAGTATATATATATATATATATATATATATATATATATATATAGTTAGCTATCTTAAGTATAGGATGATACACATATGCGTTCTATATATTCTCACCAAGGTGGTCTCCCAGTAAGAGAGAGCGCTCAAGATACTCAACCCTCTAGCATTATCTATTCTAGTTGCAATGAAATTTTAACAATAGTATGATGCTTATAGTGGCTATATAGGCTATATATAGAGTAATAGCCCTGAGTGTTAGTGAGCTTTGAACTTATATATAGAGATATTGATATACAGCTGTTCTTCCAGATCTATAATGTCATCTAAAAATTATAAATAACCTGAAGGAAAGAAACATGTGTTCTAGGTCTGGCATAGAATTATTTAGTAGTTATCTCTGTTTGCATTTATGTGCTATGAGATCCGGGTAACCTTACACTTGTGTGACTCCTTTCTCATTAGTAGAATATGGCCTCTAATGAATTAATTTTAGAACTCTCCGGATCAAGTGTTGTTTGCTTATTTACAGAGGTAAATGCGGTCCTCTATATTTAGAAGCGACCCAGCTGTTAATTATACTAAGTATCTGAAGGCTATAATAGAGAGAATAAGGGCCACTGCAGCTAGTGTCTCTCCAAAATAACATCAATGTCTCTCAATAAGTATTAAAAACAGAATTTATGTTTACCTGATAAATTACTTTCTCCAACGGTGTGTCCGGTCCACGGCGTCATCCTTACTTGTGGGATATTCTCTTCCCCAACAGGAAATGGCAAAGAGCCCAGCAAAGCTGGTCACATGATCCCTCCTAGGCTCCGCCTTCCCCAGTCATTCGACCGACGTAAAGGAGGAATATTTGCATAGGAGAAATCATATGATACCGTGGTGACTGTAGTTAGAGAAAATAAATCATCAGACCTGATTAAAAAACCAGGGCGGGCCGTGGACCGGACACACCGTTGGAGAAAGTAATTTATCAGGTAAACATAAATTCTGTTTGCTCCAACATAGGTGTGTCCGGTCCACGGCGTCATCCTTACTTGTGGGAACCAATACCAAAGCTTTAGGACACGGATGATGGGAGGGAGCAAATCAGGTCACCTAGATGGAAGGCACCACGGCTTGCAAAACCTTTCTCCCAAAAATAGCCTCAGAAGAAGCAAAAGTATCAAATTTGTAAAATTTGGTAAAAGTGTGCAGTGAAGACCAAGTCGCTGCCTTACATATCTGATCAACAGAAGCCTCGTTCTTGAAGGCCCATGTGGAAGCCACGGCCCTAGTGGAATGAGCTGTGATTCTTTCAGGAGGCTGCCGTCCGGCAGTCTCGTAAGCCAATCTGATGATGCTTTTAAGCCAAAAAGAGAGAGAGGTAGAAGTTGCCTTTTGACCTCTCCTTTTACCAGAATAAACAACAAACAAGGAAGATGTTTGTCTGAAATCCTTTGTAGCCTCTAAATAGAATTTTAGAGCACGAACTACATCCAAATTGTGCAACAAACGTTCCTTCTTTGAAACTGGATTCGGACACAAAGAAGGCACGACTATCTCCTGGTTAATATTTTTGTTAGAAACAACTTTCGGAAGAAAACCAGGTTTAGTACGCAAAACCACCTTATCTGCATGGAACACCAGATAAGGAGGAGAACACTGCAGAGCAGATAACTCTGAAACTCTTCTAGCAGAAGAAATTGCAACCAAAAACAAAACTTTCCAAGATAATAACTTGATATCAACGGAATGTAGGGGTTCAAACGGAACCCCTTGAAGAACTGAAAGAACTAAATTGAGACTCCAAGGAGGAGTCAAAGGTTTGTAAACAGGCTTGATTCTAACCAGAGCCTGAACAAAAGCTTGAACATCTGGCACAGCCGCCAGCTTTTTGTGAAGTAAAACAGATAAAGCAGAAATCTGTCCCTTCAAAGAACTTGCAGATAATCCTTTCTCCAAACCTTCTTGAAGAAAGGATAGAATCTTAGGAATTTTTATCTTGTTCCATGGGAATCCTTTAGATTCACACCAACAGATATATTTTTTCCATATTTTATGGTAGATTTTTCTAGTTACAGGCTTTCTAGCCTGAACAAGAGTATCAATGACAGAATCTGAGAACCCTCGCTTTGATAAAATCAAGCGTTCAATCTCCAAGCAGTCAGTTGGAGTGAGGCCAGATTCGGATGTTCGAACGGACCTTGAACAAGAAGGTCCTGTCTCAAAGGTAGCTTCCACGGTGGAGCCGATGACATATTCACCAGATCTGCATACCAAGTCCTGCGTGGCCACGCAGGAGCTATCAAGATCACCGATACCCTCTCCTGTTTGATCCTGGCTACCAGCCTGGGAATGAGAGGAAACGGTGGGAACACATAAGCTAGGTTGAAGCTCCAAGGTGCTACTAGTGCATCCACTAGAGTCGCCTTGGGATCCCTGGATCTGGACCCGTAGCAAGGAACCTTGAAGTTCTGACGAGACGCCATCAGATCCATGTCTGGAATGCCCCACAATTGAATTATTTGGGCAAAGATTTCCGGATGGAGTTCCCACTCCCCCGGATGAAATGTCTGACGACTCAGAAAATCCGCTTCCCAATTTTCCACTCCTGGGATGTGGATTGCAGACAAGTGGCAGGAGTGAGTCTCCGCCCATTGAATTATTTTGGTCACTTCTTCCATCGCCAGGGAACTCCTTGTTCCCCCCTGATGGTTGATATACGCAACAGTCGTCATGTTGTCTGATTGAAACCGTATGAATTTGGTCTTTGCTAGCTGAGGCCAAGCCTTGAGAGCATTGAATATCGCTCTCAGTTCCAGAATATTTATCGGGAGAAGAGATTCTTCCCGAGACCAAAGACCCTGAGCTTTCAGGGGTTCCCAGACCGCGCCCCAGCCCACCAGACTGGCGTCGGTCGTGACAATGACCCACTCTGGTCTGCGGAAGCTCATCCCTTGTGACAGGTTGTCCAGGGTCAGCCACCAACGGAGTGAATCTCTGGTCCTCTGATCTACTTGTATCGTCGGAGACAAGTCTGTATAATCCCCATTCCACTGACTGAGCATGCACAGTTGTAATGGTCTTAGATGAATTCGCGCAAAAGGAACTATGTCCATTGCCGCGACCATCAAACCTATTACTTCCATGCACTGCGCTATGGAAGGAAGAAGAACAGAATGAAGTACTTGACAAGAGCTTAGAAGTTTTGATTTTCTGGCCTCTGTCAGAAAAATCCTCATTTCTAAGGAGTCTATTATTGTTCCCAAGAAGGGAACTCTTGTTGACGGAGATAGAGAACTTTTTTCTACGTTCACTTTCCACCCGTGAGATCTGAGAAAGGCCAGGACAATGTCCGTATGAGCCTTTGCTTGTGGTAGAGACGACGCTTGAATCAGTATGTCGTCCAAGTAAGGTACTACTGCAATGCCCCTTGGTCTTAGCACCGCTAGAAGGGACCCTAGTACCTTTGTGAAAATTCTTGGAGCAGTGGCTAATCCGAATGGAAGTGCCACAAACTGGTAATGCTTGTCCAGAAAGGCGAACCTTAGGAACCGATGATGTTCCTTGTGGATAGGAATATGTAGATACGCATCCTTTAAATCCACCGTGGTCATGAATTGACCTTCCTGGATGGTAGGAAGAATTGTCCGAATGGTTTCCATTTTGAACGATGGAACCTTGAGAAATTTGTTTAGGATCTTGAGATCTAAGATTGGTCTGAATGTTCCCTCTTTTTTGGGAACTATGAACAGATTGGAGTAGAATCCCATCCCTTGTTCTCCTAATGGAACAGGATGAATCACTCCCATTTTTAACAGGTCTTCTACACAATGTAAGAATGCCTGTCTTTTTATGTGGTCTGAAGACAATTGAGACCTGTGGAACCTTCCCCTTGGGGGTAGCTCCTTGAATTCCAGAAGATAACCTTGGGAGACTATTTCTAGCGCCCAAGGATCCAGAGCATCTCTTGCCCAAGCCTGAGCGAAGAGAGAAAGTCTGCCCCCCACCAGATCCGGTCCCGGATCGGGGGCCAACATCTCATGCTGTCTTGGTAGCAGTGGCAGGTTTCTTGGCCTGCTTACCTTTGTTCCAGCCTTGCATTGGCCTCCAGGCTGGCTTGGTTTGAGAAGTATTACCCTCTTGCTTAGAGGATGTAGAACTTGAGGCTGGTCCGTTTCTGCGAAAGGGACGAAAATTTGGTTTATTTTTAGCCTTAAAAGACCTATCCTGAGGAAGGGCGTGGCCCTTACCCCCAGTGATATCTGAAATAATCTCTTTCAAGTCAGGGCCAAACAGCGTTTTCCCCTTGAAAGGTATGTTAAGCAATTTGTTCTTGGAGGACGCATCCGCTGACCAAGACTTTAGCCAAAGCGCTCTGCGCGCCACAATAGCAAACCCTGAATTTTTCGCCGCTAATCTAGCTAATTGCAAAGTGGCGTCTAAGGTAAAAGAGTTAGCCAACTTAAGTGCTTGAACTCTGCCCATAACCTCCTCATAAGAGGATGCTTGATTGAGCGACTTTTCTAGTTCCTCGAACCAGAAACACGCTGCTGTAGTGACAGGAACAATGCATGAAATTGGTTGTAGAAGGTAACCTTGCTGAACAAACATCTTTTTAAGCAAACCCTCTAATTTTTTGTCCATAGGATCTTTAAAAGCACAACTATCTCCTATAGGGATAGTGGTGCGTTTGTTTAGAGTAGAAACCGCCCCCTCGACCTTGGGGACTGTCTGCCATAAGTCCTTCCTGGGGTCGACCATAGGAAATAATTTCTTAAATATAGGGGGAGGGACAAAAGGTATGCCGGGCCTTTCCCATTCTTTATTTACAATGTCCGCCACCCGCTTGGGTATAGGAAAAGCTTCGGGGGGCACCGGGACCTCTAGGAACCTGTCCATTTTACATAATTTCTCTGGAATGACCAAATTGTCACAATCATCCAGAGTAGATAACACCTCCTTAAGCAGAGCGCGGAGATGTTCCAATTTAAATTTAAATGTAATAACATCAGGTTCAGCTTGTTGAGAAATTTTTCCTGAATCTGAAATTTCTCCCTCAGACAAAACCTCCCTAGCCCCTTCAGACTGGTGTAAGGGCATGTCAGAACCATTATCATCAGCGTCCTCATGCTCTTCAGTATCTAAAACAGAGCAGTCGCGCTTTCGCTGATAAGTGGGCATTTTGGCTAAAATGTTTTTAATAGAATTATCCATTACAGCCGTTAATTGTTGCATAGTAAGGAGGATTGGGGCACTAGATGTACTAGGGGCCTCCTGAGTGGGCAAGACTGGTGTAGACATAGAAGGGGATGATGCAGTACCATGCTTACTCCCCTCACTTAAGGAATCGTTTTGGGCAACATTATTATCAGTGGTATCATTGTCCCTACTTTGTTTGTCACATTTATCACATATATTTAAATGGATAGGAACCTTGGCTTCCGAACATACAGAACATCGTCTATCTGATAGTTCAGACATGTTAATAGGCATAAACTTGGAAACAAAGCACAAAAAACGTTTTAAAATAAAACCGTTACTGTCTCTTTAAATTTTAAACTGAACACACTTTTTTACTGAATATACGCAAAAGTATGAAGGAAATGTTCAAAATTCACCAAAAATTCACCACAGTGTCATAAAGCCTTAAAAGTATTGCACACCAAATTTGAAAGCTTTAACTCTTAAAATAACGGAACCGGAGCCGTTTTTACATTTAACCCCTATACAGTCCCTGGTATCTGCTTTGCTGAGACCCAACCAAGCCCAGAGGGGAATACGATACCAAATGACGCCTTCAATAAGCTTTTTCAGTGGATCTGAGCTCCTCACACATGCATCTGCATGCCTTGCTTCTCAAAAACAACTGCGCATTAGTGGCGCGAAAATGAGGCTCTGCCTATGACTAGAAAAGGCCCACAGTGAAAAAGGTGTCCAATACAGTGCCTGTCCGTTTTTTTAACAATTTGCCAAGATTAAAATAACTCTCCTAAGTTATAAACCATTAAACATGCTTATATAGTAATCGTTTTGGCCCAGAAAAATGTCTACCAGTCTTTAAAGCCCTTGTGAAGCCCTTGTATTCTTATATTGAAAATTAAGAAAATGGCTTACCGGATCCCATAGGGAAAATGACAGCTTCCAGCATTACCAAGTCTTGTTAGAAATGTGTCATATCTCAAGCAGCCAAAGTCTGCCCACTGTTTTCCCCAACTGAAGTTAATTCCTCTCAACAGTCCTGTGTGGAAACAGCCATCGATTTTAGTAACGGTTGCTAAAATCATTTTCCTCTTACAAACAGAAATCTTCATCTCTTTTCTGTTTCAGAGTAAATAGTACATACCAGCACTATTTTAAAATAACAAACTCTTGATTGAAGAATAAAAACTACATTTAAACACCAAAAAACTCTGAGCCATCTCCGTGGAGATGTTGCCTGTGCAACGGCAAAGAGAATGACTGGGGAAGGCGGAGCCTAGGAGGGATCATGTGACCAGCTTTGCTGGGCTCTTTGCCATTTCCTGTTGGGGAAGAGAATATCCCACAAGTAAGGATGACGCCGTGGACCGGACACACCTATGTTGGAGAAACATGTATAACTGCCCTGGGAATTGCTTGGTATTTAGAGCTCCCATTATAAAATACTACTCATCTAATATCCTAAAACTAAAGCAGTATACATGTGGGGATCACTTCAAAATTATAAGGGTTTATAAAAATAGACATGGAAAATGGTAGGGAGCTGCAATTACAGCCTCTTCTGTAAATTGTAGTAGTATTCTCGAGTGGATACCAGGCAACTCATAAACAACCGTGCCCCAATAGATGTGCTAGTAGGATAAAATAATAAGACAACTGTCCCAGTTAACACTCACTGATGTAGCTGCGTGCATTATACATACAAACTCCCCTAGAACATATTATAATCCCAGAAACTCTTTAACCAGATAAATGGAGAGTAAGCATTGAGAAATGGTAAAGTGAAATCACCCAGTTATACAACACATAGGTATTCACAAATGTTAACAAAAAATATAGATATCTTTAGATGATCAGACATTTGGCTACATAGAAGTCAGATCTCTCCTAGAAAGCATCGCCTACAAAGCTGTAGAGTTAGGCAGAGCCTACTTAGATAAAAGGAGGAGGCCAGTATGTTCATGTCTTCCCGGATCCCACAGGGAGCGGCAGACAGCATGGGTTCCATATGCTGAGATTTCCCAGACTAAGCCATGTTTGCAATTCAGATGAGAGTTCCAATGTTTCATATGGAAGTCACCACAGCACTCAGAGGTGGTAAGAAGGTCCGGTGTAATGATATGGGAAATCGGCAGCTTCAGTGATCCGGGACAGCACAAGCCCACAGTGGCCCTCAGTGTCAACTTGGACCTTTCAGTCCGTTTGTTTCCAGTAGGGATCTCACTTGCGCAATCAGATGCCTAACTTTCTGTCCCAGGGGGTAGACCGCTTTCCCCGGGGCATTACAGTATAGAGTGGGTTCTTCAAAGGCACTGGGTAAACTATTATTAAGGACCTCCGTAGTTGCCACAATCAGTTCCTCTGGTAAGTAATGTAGTTCTCTGCGAATCAGCTGATGTGCGTTTTCAGGCTCATCACGCACCGGGGTCTCACAATCTGCCATGCTGATATTTATGGCGGCTGAAAGACTGGCGAACCCGGCTGACATACGGATCTCTATCCCCTTCAGAGCTACATGTATAGCCATATAGAGTTCCTCCTCTCCCGGTGCCATAGCTGTAGTGGGTAGGTTTAAAGAGTGTAAATTTTCTGACATGTATAGACCGCTCACAAAGATGGTTCTTTTTCTCTATTAGATGTAATGTATCAGGCTTCTGCAGTAGGTTTGCGTATATCGAGAGTCTGGACATCCACATAATAAGGCGTAGAGTTGTGCCGCCATTTTATGGAAGCTGGATCACAAACCTCAGGGAGTATAGGCGCAGTTTCTGTGTGAAAGGTTTCCTAGCCTGCCGAGGTATCAAACCCAGTATGAATTATCTTGCAGTAGGAACCTTTTCTCCTGAAATTTACTGAGAACTGCTTCCATATCATCTATAAAATAAAAGTTAGCCTTAAGAGCCCCATAAGACACGTCTTGTTGCTTCAGCAGTCGGCTCCGCCCCATTTTATATAAATATATTTAAGGCCAACAAACACAGTTGCAGGAAACTCTGTTTATCGTAAGGCAATTGTTTGAGATAAAAGGGTCCCAATTTAACTATAGAGGACAGGAGATTTAATCTACAGCAACAATATTTTTTCACTGTAAGAACAAATTGTGGAACAAATTGCATAAAGTGGTAGTGAATACTAATACCTTATATACACTTAAAAATGACTTAGATACATTTCTAACTAGAAAATTTATGCTTACGGAACCTGATAATCTCATTTCTTTCATGGTGGTGAGAGTCCATGATCCATTACTACCGGGAATTACTCTTCCCTACCACTAGGTGGAGGCAAAGATCCCCAAACCATAAGAACTCTATAAAACCCCTCCCACCTAACCAGTACCTCAGTCTAACATATAGCCAAGAACAAGGAGGAAGGAAAAGTAATAGCCAACAAAATAGAAGCAGAGAAAAACAAAATTTGAAAACAAAAAAAGGAAAACAAACAACCCGGAAAAAAACAGGGTGGGTCTCGTGGACTACCATAGTATAAATTATGTTTCTTTTTCAAAGATATGACGAGTCCACAGATTTCATCCTTACTTGTGGGATATTAACCTCCTGCTAACAGGAAGTGGCAAAGAGCACCACAGCAGAGCTGTATATATAGCCCCTCCCCTCCACCTCCAGTCATTCTCTTTGCCTGTGTTATACTAGGAAGACATGGTAAAGTGAGGTGTTAGTTTTAGTTTCTTCAATCAAGAAGTTTTTTATTTTAAATGGTACCGGTGAGTACTATTTTCCTCAGGGGATATGTAAGAAGATTTCTGCCCTGAGGTTGATGATCTTAGCAGTTGTAACTAAGATCCACGCTGGTTCCCACAAGACTTCTGAAGGTAACCATGAGACATCTTCACTGTGGAGACCGGTTTCATGCTACAAGCAGCATTAAGGTATGTGCAGCCTTTTTATTCTGAGGAGACTTGATATATCAGAAATGGCTGACATTTATTTCCCTGTATGGGAATGGGGTAAGCAGTAATCCTATTTTACAAAGAGGGGTATTACTGGATGCCCTAGATTTTATTTCTAAATGGTTGACTTTATATGGGCATTTTGTGACATGGGAGAGACAAAGAAAAACAATACATTACGTTTTTATTTTTGGCATTGAAATCATGTTTAATGGTGTGTTTGAGGGGTTATACTGTGTTGTGCACCACTTAGGTGTAAAACCGCTTTCCCATGCGGTTGTGTTTGGGCCTACTCCGGCATCGACCTAAAGGGGCGGGGCTTTTTTTCACGCGCTCAGATGCGCACTTCCTTCAGGCTAGGCAGCAGCAACCAGTAACTTTGGTGGCTCCTGACTGTACAAGCTGGTCTGGAGTGTTGGAAAGTTGTTTCGAAGTACCCTGGGGGCAGGTAGGCGCCACAGAGGAGCTGTGGCGAGGTGCAGAGGGTATTTTTTGACTGTTAAATAACATATTGTTGATCTAAGTACTTTAAGAGCCTTATTTTTGCCCTTACTTCTGGATGCAGTAATTTTTGGGTAAACCAACAATTTACAGTTAAATTTGGAGTTAATTTAACGTTGATTAAGCATTTTGGAAAAATTGTTCACTTTTTCTTTTCTTAAAGGCGCAGTACACGATTTTTCAAAAGTTTATTTTAAGCAATAAATGAGTGTTTAAACGACTTTTGTGGTTATTACTAGTCTGTTCAACATGTCTGACATTGAGGAATCTGAATCTCACTGTTCTATGTGTTTAGAAGCTATTGTACAACCCCCTCAAACATTGTGTAACTCTTGTACTGAAAGAGCCTTACATTGTAAAGACCATATATTAGGTCAAGAAAGTGTGCCTAAGGATGATTCTCAGTCTGAAGAGAATCAGGATATGCCATCCAATTCTCCCCAAGTGTCACAACCTTTAACGCCCACACAAGCGACGCCAAGTACTTCTAGTGTGCCTAATTCTTTTACTCTGCAGGAGATGGCTGCAGTTATGTCAACTACCCTTACAGAGGTAGTATCTAAATTACCAGTGTTGCAGGGTAAACGCAGTAGGTCAGGTATTGATATAAATACTGAATCCTCTGATGCTTTATTAGCTATTTCCGATGTACCCTCACAGTGTTCTGAGTTGGGGATCAGGGAATTACTGTCTGAGGGTGAAATTTCAGATTCAAGGAATGTTTAACCTCAGACAGATTCGGATGCTATGTCCTTTAAATTTAAGCTTGAACACCTCCACCTGTTGCTTAGGGAGGTTTTAGCAACTCTGGATGATTGTGACCCTATTGTAATTCCTCCAGAGAAATTGTGTAAAATGGATAAATATTTAGAAGTACCTACTTACACTGATGTTTTTCCGGTTCCTAAGAGATTTCGGAAATTATAAGAAAGGAATGGGATAGACCAGGTATGCCGTTTTCTCCCCCTCCTAATTTCAAGAAAATGTTTCCCATATCAGATACCATTCGGGACTCATGGCAAACGGTCCCTAAGGTTGAGGGAGCTATATCTACTCTAGCTAAGCGTACTACTATACCCATTGAGGATAGTTGTGCTTTCAAAGACCCTATGGATAAGAAATTAGAGGGTCTACTAAAGAAATTATTTGTTAATCAGGGGTTTCTTTTACAACCTACAGCTTGCATTGTTCCAGTAACTACTGAAGCAGCTTTTTGGTTTGAGGCTCTAGAAGAGTCTCTTAAGGTTGAGACTCCATTAGATGACATCCTAGATAGAATTAAGGCTCTCAAACTAGCTAATTCTTTTATTACAGATGCCGCTTTTCAAATTGCTAAATTAGCGGCAAAGAATGCAGGATTTGCTATTTTAGCATGTAGAGCATTGTGGCTCAAATCTTGGTCTGCTGATGTCTCATCAAAAACTAAGCTTTTAGCTAATCCTTTTAAGGGTAAGACCCTTTTTGGACCTGAATTAAAGGAAATCATTTCTGACATTACAGGAGGTAAAGGCCATGCCCTACCTCAGGATAAGTCTGTTAAAATGAGGGGTAAACAGAATAATTTTCGTTCCTTTCGGAACTTTAAAGGAGGACCCCCGCATCCTCTTCTTCCACAAGGCAGGAAGGGAATTTTACCCAATCTAAGTCAGTCTGGAGACCCAATCAGGACTGGAATAAGGGTAAACAATCCAAAAAGCCTGCTGCTGCTCCTAAGACAGCATGAAGGGGCGGCCCCCGATCCGGGACCGGATCTAGTAGGGGGCAGACCCTCTTTCTTTGTCCAGGCTTGGGCAAGAGATGTTCAGGACCCCTGGGCACTAGAAATAGTGACCCACGGTTATCAATTGGAATTCAAGGATTATCTCCCAAGAGGGAGTTTTCATCTTTCAAAGTTATCTGCCAACTAGAAAAAAGAGAGGCGTTCTTACGCTATGTAAAAGACCTTTTTACTATGGAAGTAATTTGTCCAGTTCCAAAATTAGAACAGGGACAGGGGTTTTATTCAAACCTATTTGTGGTTCCCAAAAAAGAGGGAACGTTCAGACTCATCTTAGACCTCAAATGTCTAAACAAATTTCTAAGAGTTCCATCATTCAAGATGGAGACAATACGAACAATTTTACCAATGATCAAGGAGGGTCAATATATGACTACTGTGGACTTGAAGGATGCATACCTTCATATCCCTTTTCACAAGGATCATCATCAGTTCCTAAGGTTTGCCTTCTTGGACAAACATTATCAGTTCGTGGCTCTTCCCTTCGGGTTGGCCACAGCACCAAGAATCTTCACAAAGGTTCTAGGGTCTCTTCTAGCGGTTCTCAGACTGTGGGGCATAGCAGTGGCGCCTTATCTGGATGATATTCTAATTCAAGCGTCAACTTATCATTTGACAAAATCTCACACGGCCATAGTATTGTCTTTCCTAAGAACTCACGGTTGTAGTATTGTCTTTCCTGAGAACTCACGGTTGGAAGGTGAACATAGTAAAGAGTTCACTAGTTCCACGGACAAGGGTTCCCATCTTGGGGACTCTGATAGACTCGGTAGACATGAAAATATTTCTGACGGAGGTCAGAAAAACAAAGATTCTAAATACTTGCCGAGCACTTCAGTCCATTCTTCGGCCATCAGTGGCTCAGTGTATGGAGGTCATTGGATTAATGGTTGCGGCAATGGACATCATTCCGTTTGCCCGCTTTCATCTCAGACCACTGCAGCTGTGCATGCTCGGAAAGTGGAATGGGGACTATGCGAATTTATCTCCTCAGATAAATCTGGATCAAGAGACCAGAGACTCTCTTCTTTGGTGGTTGTTGCCGGATCATCTGTCCCAGGGGACTTGTTTCCGCAGACCCTCGTGGGTGATAGTGACAACGGACGCCAGTCTTCTAGGCTGGGGTGCAGTCTGGAATTCCCTGAAAGCTCAGGGTGTTTGGACTCAGGTAGAGTCTCTACTTCCAATCAATATTCTGGAATTGAGAGCAATATTCATGCTTCAAGCATGGCCTCAGTTGGCTTCCGCCAAATTCATCAGATTCCAGTCGGACAACATCACGACTGCGGCCTATATAAATCATTAGGGGGGAACAAGGAGTTCCTTAGCGATGAGAGAGGTATCCAAAATAATCAGTTGGGCGGAGGCCCACTTTTCTCATCTGTCAGCAATCCACATCCCAGGTGTAGAGAACTGAGAAGCGGATTTTCTAAGCAGACAGACTTTTCATCCGGGGGAGTGGGAACTCCACCCGGAGGTATTTGTCTTATTGATTCGCCGATGGGGCAAACCGGAATTGGATCTGATGGCATCTCGACAGAATGCCAAGCTTCCAAGATACGGATCCAGGTCGAGGGATCCCCAGGCCAAACTGATAGATGCCTTGGTTGTTCAGCCTAGCTTATGTGTTTCCACCGTTTCCTCTCCTTCCACGCGTGATTGCTCGAATCAGACAGGAGAGAGCTTCGGTGATCCTGATAGCGCCTGCGTGGGGACACAGGACTTGTTTTGCGGATCTAGTGGACATGTCTTCACTACTGCCGTGGAAACTTCCTTTGAGACAGGACCTTCTCATTCAAACTCCTTTCCAACATCCAAATCTAACTTCTCTGCAGCTGACTGCGTGGAGATTGAACGCTTGATTTTATCAAAGCGAGGATTCTCTGATTCTGTTATCAGTACTTTGATACAGGCTAGAAAGCCTGTCACTAGAAAGATCTATCATAAGATATGGCGTAAATATCTTTACTGGTGTGAATCCAAGGGCTACTCATGGAGTAAAGTTAGAATTCTGTCTTTTCTCCAAGAAGGATTGGAGAAAGGCCTATCAGCTAGTTCCTTAACGGGACAAACTTCTGCATTGTCAATTTTGTTTCACAAACATTTGGCAGATGTGTCAGATGTTCAGTCTTTTTGTCAGGCTCTAACCAGAATTAAGCCTGTATTTAGACCAATTACTCCTCCCTGGAGCTTGAATTTAGTTCTTCGAGTTCTTCAAGGGGTTCCGTTTTGAGCCTTTACATTCTATAGGTATAAAATTATTATCTTGGAAAATTCTGTTTTTGGTTGCTATTTCTTCTGCTCGACGAGTTTCTGAGCTTTCAGCGTTATAGTGTGATTCGCCTTATCTCATTTTTCATTCTGATAAGGTGGTGTTACGTACCAAACTTGGATTCCTTCCTAAGGTTGTTTCAAATAAGAATATTAATCAGGAAATTGTAGTTCCTTCTTTATGTCCTAACCCTTCTTCAAAGAAGGAGCGTATGTTGCATAATTTGGATGTGGTCCGTGCCTTAAAGTTTTACTTACAGGCAACTAAGGATTTCCGTCAATCATCTTCATTATTCATTGTTTATTCTGGAAAGCGTAGGGGTCAGAAAGCTACGGCTACCTCTCTTTTTTTTTGACTGAGAAGTATTATCCGCCTGGCATATGAGACTGCTGGACAGCAGCCTCCTGAAATAATTATGGCTCATTCTACTAGGGCTGTGACTTCCACATGGGCTTTTAAAAACGATGCTTCTGTTGAACAGATTTGTAAGGCTGCGACTTGGTCGTCCCTTCATACTTTTTCCAAATTTTACAAATTTGATACTTTTGCTTCTTCTGAGGCTATTTTTGGGAGAAAGGTTCTTCAAGCAGTGGTGCCTTCCGTTTAGGTTCCTGTCTTGTCCCTCCCTTTCATCCGTGTCCTATTGCTTTGGTATTGGTTTCCCACAAGTAAGGATGAAATCCGTGGACTCGTCATATCTTTGTAAAAGAAAAGTCAATGCTTACCTGATAAATAGATTTCTTTTACGATATGACGAGTCCACGACCCACCCTGTTATTTTAAGACAGATTTATTTTATTTTTTGTAAACTTCAGTCACCTCTGCACCTTTTTAGCCTTTCCTTTTCTCTTCCTATAACATTCGGCCGAATGACTGGAGGTGGAGGGGAAGGGAGGGGCTATATATACAGATCTGCTGTGGTGCTCTTTGCCACTTCCTGTTAGCAGGACGTTAATATCCCACAAGTAAGGATGAAATCCGTGGACTCGTCATATCGTAAAATAAATCAATTTATCAGGTAAGCATACATTTACTTTTTCTTTCATACAGGTGGTGAGAGTCCACATATATATAGATAAGGAAGACTACCTGTCACAGGGAGTAGAGACTATTGAATATGTGGTTACCTTTAGCGCTGAGACAATCCTTTATTTTACATAAACACACACATATACAGTATATATATATATATATATATATATATACATACATCCTTTATTTTACACACACACACACACACACACACACACACACATATATATATATATATATATATATATATATATATTTATATACACACACACACATACATACATATCCTTTATTTTACACACACATACATACATACATAAACATCCTTTATTTTACACACACATATATATATATATATATATATATATATATATATATATAAAATAGATAGATAGATAGATAGATAGATAGATGATAGATAATAAGTTACCTAAGAGGCTAATAGAGTGCCAATACTATAACAAAATGGCAGAAGAAACCAGTAGAAAGCAAAACCAGTGCTGAAACATAACAGCAGAGGATATGGAATAAGAGAATATCCATGACCCATCAGGAGGTCCCTGCGACACCTGTGGAAGGCTTGTGACCGATTCCCAACAGGTAAAAAATGTCACTACCCATACTCTCAATACATAGCAAGGGGGAATGGGTCTCAACCCCTCTCACTTTAGAACAACATGAATATCTTCATTCTTTACCTTCCTTCAGCGGAGGCAAATACAAAACTAGTTTCCAGTAAGGTGGGAAGGGTTTTAGAGAGCTCTTGGGGTTTGGGAATATGTTTCTCCTTCTAGTAGCAGGGAAGAGTAATTCCCAGGAGAAATATATTGTTGTCTCACCAACTGTGTGAATGAAATAGAAATTTCACTTTATAAAAACAATTGAAATAGCACCAGGTAATTCTTAAAGAATTTAAAGGGTCTCCTTTGTAAGGATGACCCAGTGTTATTTGAATTGTTTTTAATAAAGTGGAATTTCTATTTTATACAACCTTGTTGCTGCTTTATGGTGAGAGCTGGAGTAGCGGTAGCTGTACCGTAGAAAAGTCTGGCATAGACCTGAGTGGCAGCATGCTGGACTGCTCAGCCTGCGGATATCAGCAAGTCTGCTTTCTCTTTTGTGAGTATACTGACAGCTGATTATAGATCTTAAGTGGTTTATGGTTCAGACAATGTGGGACTTTGCATTCCCTTTAAGGGTTTGACTGTGGGGATTTGTTGTTTGGAAGAAGAAAAAGTGCTGCCTGAAGATTTATTGAACACCTCCCATTCTACTTTAAACAGATTGCCTTTTCTGGGAATGATTTTGGATATCAGTGAATTGATTATCGTCCCCTTTTTACACTCCTTAGTGGGGAAGTGTTTTATATTCTTGCAAAACTGTTCCCATATAATGTTCCAGACATAGGAAAGCGCCTGAGCTAACATCCCTGCTTTTCAACAAAAGATATCAAGAGAA
Source organism: Bombina bombina (assembly GCF_027579735.1). Taxonomy (NCBI): domain Eukaryota; kingdom Metazoa; phylum Chordata; class Amphibia; order Anura; family Bombinatoridae; genus Bombina; species Bombina bombina. The sequence goes on from NC_069508.1 coordinate 98,793,824, forward strand.
CAAAGAAAAATTTATCATAGAAGTAAATCACAAATTTGTTTAAAATCCCAATGCTCTAGCCAAATCATGAAATAAAAATATTGGGCGTCATATCGCTTTAAGGATTCTAAAATATTGATCTACTTGCTCCATGTGTTAGAAAACGCTATGTTCAGTGGCTAAATTCCTCACTATAGCAGTGTTTCTATGCTCTTGTCCCCCCTCATCACAGTCACATGCTACTGAAGTCTAAAAATTTAACAAAAAAAGGGGACACTTGGCATACTCAATGCTATGCACAATCCGTGATACTTCTTTATGGCACCGTATGTTTAACCCTTTGAGTGCTAAGCACTTTCCCACCTGGGTGCCAAGCTGTTTAAAGTTTATATATATATATATATATATATATATATATATATATATATATATTAAAATATATATATATTATTTTTTTTTAACTTTTTTTCTTTTTTTTTCCAGATCCCCAAGACTTATACTGTTGGAAAGGTTAGGCGATTACCTTTCCAACGGTGGGTCTTGGGGGTCTGTAGCTGCTTATATGCCTGAGATACAGGCTTTTAAGCAGCATGCCCTCTTTTCCTTTTCTTTACATTAAAGGGACAGTAAAATAAAAATAAAAAACTCATGGTTCAGTTAAAACATGCAATTTAAAAAAAATAAACTTTCAAATTAACTTATTTTATCAAATGTACTCTGTTCTCTTGGTATCCTTTGCTGAAAAGCATACCTAGGTAGGCTCAGCAGCAGCAATGCACTACTGGGAGCAGGTGATTTCTTGCCTACTTAGGTTTACTCTTCAACAAAAGGAGAACCTTAACAGAGGCAAATGTGATTATAGAAGTAAATTGAAGAGTTAATTAAAATAGCATGCTCTGTCTGACTCATGACAGTTTAATTTTGACTCTGCTATCCATTTAATATTAACCTGCAATTGTAAAGAAATTAAATCTGGCTTTGTTATATCCATTTAGACCTAATCCAGTTATGTATTGTGGGAAATCTTTCTGGGTGATTCTTATCATGCAACGACAGACTATGTACACTAGGAGGCAGTGGTGGCACATAAATACCGTACTTTTGCCTTTGAAGTAGAGAACTACATTTCAGGTATGTAAACTTTATTGTTCTAGTTATTTAAATGATTTTTTTTAAAAAGAGCAGAAACAGACATATATTTTAGGAATTTCACAACTTTAAAACGTTTTTTTTTTAACATGAAATTAATTTTATAGAAATTACGTAATTGCAAAATTCAGTAAAGGAACAATACACAGTTTATACATTTTACACCTCAGGGGTTTAGCACAGTTATAGACAAGCAATAATAGTACAATACTTTAACATATTATAGCATTTTCTTTTTGCACTTTTTTGTCCATTTACACTGTTTAAATTAAAACGGACAGGAAGCGCATTCTTATACACATTGCATACCTAAAGACGGATTGCTCACCTGTCATTGGCTACAAAGGGAAACTCTATAAACTATTGGTGGGCAGGGACACACTTCAGCAAGCTTATTAAAAGCCAGACAGATAGCTCAGCATGCCAAGGCACTGTGGCTGAGCTCTGTAGCAGCCCAAGGGTTGCAGGTTCGATCTCCGGCAAGGTCCACTCAGCCTTTCATCCTTCAGTGGTCGATAAAAAGAGCAGCGCCTTGAGACCCTTACGGGTGATCAGCTGCGCTTTACAAGTACCCAATACATACATGCATAAAGAGAAAGTCATCATTAAATTTGCATGATTCAGATAGAGCATGTTATTTTAAGACACTTTTACATTCACTTTTGCAAAAGCACTTTGTTCTCATTGTATCCATTGTTGAAAAAGAACATGTACATATCCTACACTACTGGGAGCTAGTTGGTGATTGGTGCCTGCACACAGTTGTCTCTTGTAATTGGCTAACTAGATATGCTTAGCTAGCTCACAGTAGTGCATTACTGCTAATTCAGCAAAGGCTATAAAGCAAATTAATCAGATTAGATAATAGAAGTAAATTGGAAAGTTGTTTAAAACTGTATTCTCTCTATCTGAATCCTGAAAGAAAGAAAATATTTTTTATGTCCCTTTAACTCCAAAACGACATTAATATTTTTTGCCTATATGAGAAGAAATGAACACTCCGTGTTTTACCACTTTATAAGGTGACCCCTTCCATTCGAGGAGAATAGCCAGGACCACATATGGAACTAGCCAAGGGATTACCCATATCCCTAGACAATAATCTGGAATAAATTTCTGGTTATCTTGGCTCAGCCTAGACACTCACCAGTGAGAATAAATACATAACGGTATACATTTGATAAAAAAAAAACAATTCTGTAAAAATATTTTATGGCAAAACAGAGTTCAATATATTTTTTATCCATGTACTAACAGGCAGGTGGACAGCTTCTCAACTTGCGAAGCTGTCCGCCCTCCTTCGCTACATACAGGGAGCAGTTCTGACCCGTATGTATCATTACACACTCATCGCAGTGTGTAATGCCCGCCCCTTCATTCGCGCAACCAATCACGCGACTGAAGGGGCTGTCAAATCACTGAGGGTGATCGAGCTCTCTGATTTTCCCTCTCCACCTCAGAGGTGGCGTAGGGTGTAAGAAGCAGCGGTATAATGACAACTGCTTCTTACATTGCGGGAAGCAGGCTTGCTTTCAACGCTTCATACATAGAGCCCAAAATGTAGTTTATGGCAACTGTCATATGCAGTTTGTAGTGGGAAAGCGAAACGCGTCTACCTCATTGCCCCTAGACTGATGCATCTATAGCAGCCACATGGTCTAAACGGCTTATGTACAATGACTCCTTAAAATGTAGCAAACTGGAACGCACTTTTGCTGACTTGTTTTGGTGAGGAATTGCGCCAATTCCAAATGAAAGTCTAGGACGAAGACCTTTTCAATGTTATTGAGGAATAATAAAATATATTTGTTTTCATCCTTTCATAGAACATATTATATCCTTTAAAGTGTCTCAAACCAACTTGGAAAGAAATTCTGGAATTGTTAATAATTTTAACTTGTATGGATGGAACACCAATTTTGGTTCCTTTACTGATAGTGCTTTAATTCATAAAGCCTTTTTGCAGAAGTAATACCAACCAAATATAACGTTTTAAGTATTAGAAATCAGAGACATTAGTGCCATGAGTTGACCCCATGGAGAAATAAAAGATCTCTCTGTAAAATTGATTAGAACCAATGGTTGGTAAATCTACATTTTATTGTGCCCATTTAACTCCTGAAACAGGTAAAATAGTAGAGTTGTGGTTTTTCAAAATGTTGAAGCTGAGACCCTGCAGATGATCGTCATATAAAAATGAAAGATAATAATGTAAAAATGTTTAGCATTCAAGAATTATTTTGGATCATCAAATTTGAAAATAGCACCTCGTTAGGTTGCAAGCTGTAACAATAGTTATTTTTTTTGTGCTTGAAATAAGACCTTGATAACTGGAGATGGAATATCTAATTGCTATAACCATAACCCTTAGCAACTAGTTGCGCAACATCTTTTGAGAACTAGGATGAAAGAGTTGCTGAAGTAAAAATAAATAGGGATAATATATTGTGGGGTTTTTTCTAGTTACCCTAAGCATCAGGTATCTGTTTCTAGAACAAATAGGAATAATTGCAATAAACTGTGCCTACTCTTTAATAATTCTGAATAGATGCTGGAGTATCAGTGGAAATGGAGGGAAAACTAAATTTTATGCTTACCTGATAAATTCTGTAAATTTAAGCCTACCTGGTAAATTCTCCACAGTCCTCAATAACACATGGGATATATTTCCTGCCACTAGGAGGAGGCACAGAACTCGTACAAGAGCATCATTCTGAAAGAAAATAATTTATCAGGTGAGCATAAATTTTGTTTTCTTTCATAAAATGATGATGGTCCACGGTCCTCCATAACATATGGGATTAATACCCAAACCGATGATCTATGTTACAGGAAAGGGAGGGAAAATAATTTTTCTGACAGTTCCTATTTAGCCGACACCACGACTGAAGGACTTTCCTGCGAAAAGATGCTTGCGAAAAAGCAAAGACATCAAAATGATAAAATTTGGAAAAAGTATGTAAGGAGGACCATGTGGTAGCTTTGCAAATCTGCTCCAAAGATGCATCATAAAGGCCCACAATGTCTACTCTGGTAGACTGAGCTGTAATATGTTTAGTAGGTGACTTACCCACCATCAAGTAAGCCTTCTGACTCACCTGTTTAAGCTAAGATGCCAACGCTAACTTATAGCTTTCTGTCTTTTACGATTCCCAGAATAATGTACAAACAAACGTGCATCAGATCACTTTTTATCAAATGAAAAGATCAGGTCAAAACTACACCTGGCTATACTGTCTACCTCCACTGGAGAATCCTGGGCCTCATCTAAAAAGTGTCCAAGCACAATCTTATACTGAACATCTCCACCAGAGGATCCTGGTCCCCATCTAAAAAGTGCCCAAGCATAATCTTATACTGCCCACCTCCACCAGAGGATCCTGGGCCCCATCTAAAAAGTGCCCAAGCACAATATTATACTGCCCACCTCCACTGGATGATCCCAGTAATAATATCCAATATTAGAATAAAAAAAGGATCCCCTTCCCTGTCCTATATGAAAGTTCACAGTCCCCATTATAGGCAACAAGCCATGTAGAGGGAGGAAGGGAGAGTATGGGACGTAATGTTAGCATTGCACAGTATGCATGTCCTGTTGCCTGGAGTTGATCCTGGGACCTCTGGCAACCGGTCAGAGGTCCCAGGATCAACTCCAGGCACAGGACATGCATACTGTGCAATGCTAACATCAAGAGTATGGGACTTACCCAATCAGAGATCTTCATCCAGTCTGGGTCTAATCTGCTGTTCTTGGCAACACTTGCAGCAGTCCCAGGTCTGTCAGTAGTAATCTTCATCCTGAAAGGGACCTGTGGCACAAGGAACTAACCCTGTTTGCCTGAAAGGGAGGATAGCAAGTATACTGAAATGAGGCATGGAACTTCCCTGCAACATCCAGAAGCTAATATTCACCACAACTCATACTAAGAGAATTACATGGCTACTAACAACTCCCCTGTTCTTTCTTGCAGGAAACAATCCATTTGAGGAAAATAAATCACAATCTTCAGCAGAGCACCTCTCTCTGCCTACCTCCATGACACGATGCAAATAACTACTGAGAGGGTAGGGGAAGTGGGAGGGATATACAGTATAAAGCTTTGCTGGGGTGTCTTTGCCTCCTCCTGGTGGCTAGGTGAAGTATTTCCCATAGATAATGAATGTATTTGTAGACTCTCACTGTCATTAGAAAGAAATAAACAAATACATGTAGCTAAAGGGATATCAGTAATTAACCCCTCTAAAGAAATATCAGCGGGGACAGAAACATTTTATTCCATGTTTATACTTATATAACAGTATATAATGACATCTAATATAATAAACAGTACAGAAAACTGGTAGAGAGCCCTCAGATACTTGTACAATCTCCCAATGTAATAAGAATAAAAAGTCCCAAGACATAAGAAAAGACCTTAAGCACCCCCTGGCAGCTCCTGTATTGGTACTCACCCCTTTTCAATGGACTGGAAGGAACTAGAAATTAGATTAGAATCTGTTAAAAATCAGGCTCCAACAAGGGGCGGAGTCTGGCCACACTGGGACATGGCTGCACAGTGAGGTTGCTCTGAGGGACCGGAGTATCCTCCACAACGCCATCTGAAGCTGGGATAGAGAGAAAGGCTCCTACAAGTGTCGGAACAGCTGGGGAACATATCTGCTACGTTTTTTAGCCCCAACTAGCTACTGACCGGCTGTAAATAAGAGAACTGTGGCGCATTGTAAGGACAACGGACGCCATCTTGCCTGCTCCATGTGGCTATCAGACCTCCACAATACCTCATATCAACAAGAACAGGTACCCCTAATGTGAAAGCACACTAAACCTGTACTCCCCAGCCTCTAAATTTCTGCCTATTAGTCAAACTCTCACCTACTAGCAAAATTAAGACACATAATAGGCAATGTAGTCTCATATACCTCAGTATGTAACAACATACAGCTGCTGTTTATATCTCCTTCATGGAGACTCATCTCTTTAACCCCTAAAATATTTAAAGGTAGACTTATAAGCTACTAGAACTCGCATTAACTCCACAGGAAATCTCTTTTGCTCCTTTAATAACACTTGGAAAAGATCTGAAAATGCAAGCTTGGGAACTAAATTGTATATATATGATAAAGCCTAAATATACAGTGGTTTTGCACTAATATATCAACATTTTTCTGCCCTTAATTATAACCATCAGCTTTGGGAAAAAGCATTATACTACAGTGTGTTAATATATGAAAAAATAATACTGATTCCTCCTCTGTGCAGTACATATTTTTCCTGAATTTTTGCATACATACTGCAAGGGCACCACCTAGTGCCCATAGGTGAATATTGCACTGAGGTGACTGATTTAGTCTTTAGAAACATAATAATGTCCTCAAGAAGGCAAACAAAACAAAATAAATCTAAAACCACAAAGCTCAACACCTAAGTCAGTCTCAGCATTTTTCCAATCTCAAGACAAAGAATGCTCAAATCAGGAACTCTCACATTCAAAGTTCGCAGACAAGACGCCATCTCCTGAAAGCAACATGACAGGAATGCAACAGGACCAAATATCACAAATTTTACCTAAGATGAGTGAATTACCCTCTAAAACAGATATAGACTCCCTAAAAGAGCTGATAAAAACGGAGATCTCAGATCTTAGGAAAGACATTACAGACATAGGTAATAGAGTGGATAACTTAGAAACCACACAGGATGTAACCATACAAGATATGAAAGACATCACAGATAACCAAGAGCAGCAATCCCTTCTGATACAGGACTTAAATTCCAAAATTGAAGATTTGGACCATAGAGGCCGAAGAAACAATTTAAGAATTAGAGGAATACCTGAGACTATCGGCCCTACTGATCTAGAAAATTACTTACAGTCACTATTTCATCAACTCTCAGGATCTTCGGAGTCTACATCTTCCTATCCACTTGAGAGAGCTCATAGAGCTCTAAGAGCGAAACGTTTGAGTCAAGCCCCTCCTCGTGATGTCATCATAAAGTTTCTTAACTTTAAGGATAAGGACAACATATGGCAACACTTCAGAGATAATTCCAACCTTAAATTCCAAGACCACAAATTACAAACGATTTTGGATCTGAGTCCCCTTGCGCTTCAAAAAAGGAAGGACGCTAAATTTATCACTTCTGTTTTGCAAAAAAACAACATAAAATACCGATGGGGATACCCATTCGGTCTCATCGGTCTCATCGTCTTCCTCGATGGCAAAACCTAGATATACAGATCTTTAAGTGACTTGGACTCTATTTCTAAAGGTCTCAATCGAACATTCCCTATTCCATCAACTCAAGACAACACCTCGGCTACATATGGGGGCTTCTTGACCGAGAGAGACACCCCAAATGGGCCACAGTGCAACACAGGAGAAGAAACCCCAGAAAGATGAATACTCAAACAGATTCTAATTCTGAATCTGAAGATCTAGAGGGACTAGAGATGTTATTCACAAAGTTTAGCTGTTTTTAACTAGACAGCCCATATCCTTTTTTTAAAACTTAGATGAGTTATAATTTTTTGTTTGTTTTACAGGTTGTACCTTGCTATGTTCATTATTTATTTTCTTTCAGGTATATGTTGAATGTCACATAACTAGTGGTTAGCAAAGGTACATGAAGACCTTAACAATGTAGTCCACTTAAATAAGGTGGAACAAAATAGTTATGACACCTTAGTTATTTGTTTATATCTCCTTTCCTTAAAAGATATACTTGTGTGCTATATGCTTGAAATTTCTATGGCAACTGACTTGATATGGACATTAGGTAATAAGGCATAAACTTTTCGATCATGAGCCAAGACATCTAGTTAACATGGTTTAATCAACGTTATGTAGTTTATTTAATATTGTTGAAACTCAAAATAAGTGACCTTAATTTAACACTAACCTATACTTATACAAGGCTATCCTAAGCCTGGTCTTTCTTCCCACTGCTAAAGAGGAATCTCTGGTACCCAACCCCTGTTTCTACAAATTGCTTATGTTTTCTTTCTCTCGAGTTATCGAATCTTTCTTATTCTTTACTTTCTTCATTTTCTATGATTGTCAATACTTGATAGATTACACAATCCAAAACATATACCCAGATACATCATCTGCACATATAAAAATAAGAGTTCACCATTTACCCGTCCTATCTCATGACAGATAAACAACACAGTCAAGTTAGGATAATCTCTATTAATACTAAAGGTCTAAACTCTCCCTGGAAGAGAAACTTGGCCCTTTTTAATTTCAAACAGAACAAAAGTGATATTGTTATGCTCCAAGAAACGCATTTTAAAAGGGGCAGAGAACCACAATCCTTTAAATTTAAATTCGGCCAATGTTTTTATTCTTCCAATCTGACTAAGACTAATGGAGTCGGGATATTGATTAAAAATATTGTGCCCTTCCAAGAGATAGCGACCCACAAAGATAAGGAGGGAAGATTCATAGCGGTCATAGGCAAACTTTATGGTAAGATAGTAACATTAGTTTGTATATATGCTCCAAACACACACCAACACCAATATTTCAAAACAATAACTAATAGACTGCTCGAGATAACAAAGGGCTCTCTAATAATAGGGGGTGATCTTAATGTACCACTTGATCCTCATATTGATTGTTCTACGCACTCCTCGTCCATTCCATCAAAGAGGATAGCAGCGATTAAGCAGAATATGCGAGATCTAGCTGTACATGATGTCTGGAGAGTACTTAACCCATCAATAATAGATTATACATATTATTCTGCTCCACATAAGCTGTTCTCCAGAATAGATTATGTCTTCATGTATGTTTCTCATGGATATGTTTCTCATATGTAATAAATAGCAAGATCCTACCATGTACTTGGTCAGACCACTCTATTATGAGTTGTAACTTAAAATGGCCTGATTCCCCTAACTTAACTTCTAATTGGAAATTTGACCCATCCTTGTTGGAGGACCCTTTGATAGCTGAGAGACTGGGGAAATCCTTAGCTGAATATTTCGAACTTAATAATACCCCACAAATGGATAACAGAATTATCTGGGAAGCTCATAAAAGCGTTATAAGAGGTGAATGTATCAGCCTTAAAAGCATGTTAATAAAACGAAAAAGAACCAGACTGGAGGAAACACTAAACCAAATAGCTACTTTAGAATCCCAACATAAACAACACCCAGAAGATGAACTCATACAAACAGAACTTTTTAATAAAAGACAAGACATGAACACACAACTACTATATATATATATATATATATATATATATATATATATATATATATATATATATATATATATATATATATATATATATATAAAAAAACAAAAGGCCCTACACCTTAAACAAATTTACTTTGCTAGCGATAATAAGAGTGGAAGATTTCTAGGTAGGAAGCTACGTAGACAAACTAATAAATCTTTTATTATGTCAATTAAAAATACAAAGGGCCTCTTGTGCCTTAACACCACAACTATAGCAAATGCATTTAGGGACTACTTCGAAGGCTTATACAATTTAAAAGTTACTGACCCTATAGCTTCCACACATGATGATTCCTTCAAATCTCATATAACAAGATACTTAGATAACCTTCAGATCCCTACTCTGTCAAAAGAACAGCAAGAACATTTAGACAATTCAAATTGAGGAAATAACTAATGTCATCAAACATTTGCCCAATGGTAAAGGGCCAGGCCCAGATGGCTTTACAAATTTATACTATAAACACTTCCAAACTACGATAGCCCCTCAGTTATGTAATTTATATAATGGAATAGATAAAAACAATTCCTTTCTGAAACAATCTCTAGAAGCCATAATAGTCTTATTGCCTAAACCAGAAAACCCACTGATCAGGTAATGAACTATAGATGAATTTCACTACTGAATACAGACTACTATATATACTAGCAAATAGAATAGCCCCCATACTACCCCACCTTATACATGGTGACCAAGTCGGCTTCATCATAAATAGGGAAGCAAAGGATAATACAATCCGTACACTTCATCTAATACAACATGCGCTCGCCTCCGACTCTCAAATAGTGCTTATCTCCACAGACGCGGAGAAAGCGTAGATTGGACGTTCTTACATCAGACTCTAGAGAGATTTGGGTTTGGTGAAGGTATTATAGGGAAAATTGTTGTGCTTTATAATAGCCCAAGTGCACGTATCTTGATAAATAGTACTCTATCTGACTCTTTCTATATAAAAAACGGTACTAGACAGGGGATGTCCCCTGTCCCAACTGTTATTTGCGTGTGCCATAGAAATTTTAGCAATAAAAATCGGTGAAAATAAAAATATTAGTGGTATAAAACTCAAAAACGACATGTATAAACTTTCACTTTTCGCGGATGATATACTCTTTACTTTATCTAAACCTAGCCAGTCAATCCCAGAATTAATGAGAATTATGCAAATTTAGAGGGATCTCAAATTTTTTAATTAATCAATCAAAATCTGAAATTATGAATCTTAACTTAAACCAAGAAGAGTTACATCTTACAAAACAAATCTGCCCTTTTAGATGACAATCCAAATCTATTAAATATCTAGGGATTTTCGTGACTCACAAACATACATACTTAATAGCCCTTAATTATGACACTCTTAAAAAGAATATAATAGCAGACCTCAGCTCTTGGAGATCTACACATCTTAGCTGGCTAGGTAGAATGGGGACAGTAACTATGAACATATTACCTAGACTTTTATACATCTTCCAGGCTGTCCCAATTCCCCTCGCCTCCTCATATATAGCCACCCTACAGAGACTAATTAATGACTATATCTGGGACAGACTACACCCCAGGATTAACAAAAAATTAATGACTCTACCTAAAATATTAGGGGGATTGGGAGTCCCAAATCTAGAAAAATAAAGACAAGCAATATTTTTGCAGCGAGTGGTAGATTGGAACACTAACTACTTTGAAAAGATCTGGGTTAATATAGAACACCAAATATGCCAATGTCATCATCTCGGCTCATTGTGTTGGCTAGATGACTTTGGAAAGCAGTCAATATTATAAGATAAGCACATCATTGAAGAAACATACAAAATGTGGAATGGACTACTAGTTAAATACCCCATCCTTTCGTCTAACACCTCCCCTTTAACACCACCGGGAAGGGAAATAGTTAAATTAAACCCACTGGACAGGAGAGGCAATCTTCCTTTCTTTGTCTTATCAGAAGCAGGGAAAATGCATACGAGATCGGAGCTCCTGGAAAAAGACTTATTTATATTTAATAACTGTTTTTTTTTACTTGCAAGCCCATTCTTTTTTACAAAGTCATAAAGAGAGAAACAATTTATTGCGTTCCCCTACTAATTTTGAAAAACTGTGCATGACAAATCAGCCAATTAGACATATCTTATCTATTATATATAACATGTTACAGCAGGTTCCACTAGGTACAGAACATTGTTATATGAAAAAGTGGGAATCAAAACTGAACATTAATATAACTCCTAGGGATAGGCACATAATATTCAAAAGAACAATGAAGGCTTCTACATCAGCCAGGATTCTAGAAATTAACTTTAAAGTATTACATCATTGGTATTATACCCCTACACGCTTAAAGACATTATATCCACAAAGGTCAGATTTATGCTGGTGTTGAAGAGTGAAGTAGGAAATATGGGCCACATATGGTGGAAGTGCACTAATCTTACTCCTTTTTGGAAGGATGTCATATCCCAAACAGAGAAACTGCTGGGAATTAACATCCCACAGGATCCATTAATATGGCTCTTAAATAAACCTCCTAAAAAAATTCCAGCAACACATTCAGCCATACTCCAAATGACATGCAATAGTGCAAAAACTTGAATTGCTCAATTATGGAAACAGACCGAATCTCCTACTGTGGCACAATGGGTTGACACTACACATAAGACTATACAATTAGAGGAATACCACTATATGAAAACATCACGCAAAGACTTTTTCCACGAAATACTCGTTATTTGGGAAGATTATTTATATAACAAATATGGTAAATGATACGCTGTAATGGGACAGAATCTCTTCCCTAGCTCTGTATCTTTTGTGGATGGATAGTTGGATGTAATTTGAAACTCGGGGCTCCATGCCACAGGTGACAATCTGTCTTCTTTCTTTTTTCTCTCTTAATACATTTCTTACTATAATCAAAATAAGATCAGGTTCTTGCTATTGATAATGGCCATTTAATTGGTTCCTGTTTTATTTTGCTGAATCATACCTTTGTTCCATGACCTTGATCATGTAATATGTTTATATGTATGACTTGTTTTACCTCAATAAAAATATAATCAAAAAATAAAAAAAAAAACAGGCTCCAACTATTGAAAGTTAAATCTAGTCAGAGAGACTCCGGAGTGATAGAGAAAAACACGGGAACACAGGGGGGGGGGGGGGGGAGCAAAACCAATGACTAAGTAATAAGAAAAAACACTTTTGGATATTTTTGAAAAGTATAAAGTGCACCAAGCATAATAATCTCATAAACGTTATGAAAATATGTTCCCCAGCCTAACTGGAGCCTCCACTACTAAACCGCATCATGCAGTAAGCTATTGCCAGTTCTCTTAAAGGGCCATACACAAAATGCCCATAAAATTACCCCTAAAGCTGCCAGAGTGTTAACATGGTTAGAGGCTTCCCTAATAGTGTTCCCAATGCTAGTATTAGTGACATGATATGGAGAAAAAATGGTGTCATGAGGAGAACAGGTTAAGACCCCTGGCTATGCTGTACCTGTGTCATGGTAACTACTAATAGCCTCTGGGCTGTGTCTCTGCTGTGTAAAGCCACTTAACTTATGCAGTACCCTCCACTGGCTTACCAGGCATGTCAATGTAGCTGCAGCAGTATCCAGTAGAGAGCCCATCAAGTGTAGGTATTATGTACCGCTGAGGATTGCAGTATGAAATACCAGAGTCCCACAGGGAGAGGCTAGGAACGAGTCCCTGTGACGCCTGAGGGTAATTATGGCTGAAGTCCCATTAGGGGAATGCTGTGCACATAACAGGGTATTCCTGTGTCTCTATAATTCAGCTGTTGTGAAATGTCTGCTCTGTTTTCTTTGCAAATGATACTCCCTAAGGACTCTGGGTCTCGCATAGGTCTGAGCTCCCAATTTGTAATCCATAAACAAGTAGCTGGAAACACCTCTATTCTCAACGAGGCCAAGAACAAAACAGGAGAGAGGTGGGAGGGTTTTAAAGCTATTGTATGAGTTCTTGACCTCCTCCTTGTGGCAGGAAATATATCCTGTATGTTATGGAGGACTGTGGACCATCATAATTTTACAGAAAAAACATACATTATGCTTACCAGATAATTTAATTTCCTTCTGTATAAGGAGAGTCCACGACTTCATTCCTTACTGTTGGGAAATACTGAACCTGGCCACCAGGACGAGGCAAAGAGACCCCAGCCAAAGGCTTAAATACCTCTCCTACTTCCCCCATCCCCCAGTCATTCTGCCCAGGGAACAAGGAACAGTAGGAGAAATATCAGGGTATAAAAGGTGCAAGAAGAGAAATATAAATTTAGAGGGCCGCCCCTCGGAGAAACATGGGCGGGGGCCGTGGACTCTCCTTATACAGAAGGAAATTAAATTATCTAGTAAGCATAATTTATGTTTTCTTACTTAATATAAGGAGAGTCCACAGCTTCATTCTTTATTGTTGGGAAACTTAAACCCATGCTCTAGAGGACACTGAATGATAACGGGAGGGACAAAAACATAAATTATGCATACCTGATAATTTAATTTCCATCTGTATGGGAAGAGTCCACAGCTGCATTCCTTACTTGTGGGAAATACTGAACCTGGCCACCAGGAGGAGGCAAAGACACCCCAGCCAAAGGCTTAAATACCTCCCGCACTTCCTCATAAACCCAGTCATTCTGCCAAGGGAACAAGGAACAGTAGGAGAAATATCAGGGTGAAAAAGGTGCCAGAAGAAAAAAATTAAAATTTAGGGCCGCCCATCAGAGAACACGTGCAGGAGCTGTGGACTCTCCCATACAGATGGAAATGAAATTATCAGGTAAGCATAATTTATGTTTTCCATCTTAATATGGGAAGAGTCCACAGCTGCATTCCTTACTTGTGGGGAACATATACCCAAGCTCTAGAGTACATGGAATGCTAACGGGAGGGAAAAAAAGAGAGGCAGACCCAATCTGAGGGCACCACAGACTGCAAAACCTTTCTCCCGAAGGCTGCTTCAGCAGAAGCAAAAACATCAAACTTGTAAAATTTTGGAAAAAGTATGTAAGGAGAAACAGATAGCCACCTTATAAATCTGATCCATAGAGGCTTCATTTTTGAAGGCCTAAGAGGAAACCACTGCTCTCGTAGAATGAGCCGTAATCCTCAGAGGAGGCTTATGTCCCGCCGTTTCTATGTTAAACGGATGACATTCCTTAGACAAAAAGATAAGAAAGTCAAAGAGGCCCTCTGACCCCTGCGCTTCCCGGAAAAGAGAACAAACAGAGAAAGCGGTTTGTCTAAATTCCTTTGTGCTCAACAAAGTACAGTGCAAAACTAGACTAAAAAAGGTGCGCCAAAGTTAACCAAAAAAACAAGTACAATATAGTGATAATTCTATATTAAAAGATGTGTCAAAAATAATATATAAAACAATAAAACATATATATATATATAGTAAAATATAATTTAACAATAAGTGAATGATTCTTGGCTCAATATAATTAATGACATTTTATATCCCCGTGAGTGTTCAATATTCACCCCAAAGAGCGAAAAAACATAATTTATGCTTACCTGATAAATTCCTTTCTTCTGTAGTGTGATCAGTCCACGGGTCATCATTACTTGTGGGATATTAACTGCTCCCCTACAGGAAGTGCAAGAGGATTCACCCAGCAGAGTTGCTATATAGCTCCTCCCCTCTACGTCACCTCCAGTCATTCGACCAAGGACCAACGAGAAAGGAGAAGCCAAGGGTGTAGTGGTGACTGGAGTATAATTTAAAAAATATTTACCTGCCTTAAAAAACAGGGCGGGCCGTGGACTGATCACACTACAGAAGAAAGGAATTTATCAGGTAAGCATAAATTATGTTTTCTTCTGTTAAGTGTGATCAGTCCACGGGTCATCATTACTTGTGGGATACCAATACCAAAGCAAAAGTACACGGATGACGGGAGGGATAGGCAGGCTCTTTAAACAGAAGGAACCACTGCCTGAAGAACCTTTCTCCCAAAAATAGCCTCCGAGGAAGCAAAAGTGTCAAATTTGTAAAATTTGGAAAAAGTATGAAGCGAAGACCAAGTTGCAGCCTTGCAAATCTGTTCAACAGAGGCCTCATTCTTAAAGGCCCAAGTGGAAGCCACAGCTCTAGTGGAATGAGCTGTAATTCTTTCAGGAGGCTGCTGTCCAGCAGTCTCATAAGCTAAACGAATTATGCTACGAAGCCAAAAAGAGAGAGAGGTAGCAGAAGCTTTTTGACCTCTCCTCTGACCAGAGTAAACGACAAACAGGGAAGACGTTTGTCGAAAAGCTTTAGTTGCCTGTAAATAAAATTTAAGGGCACAAACTACATCCAGATTGTGCAAAAGACGTTCCTTCCTCGAAGAAGGATTTGGGCACAAGGATGGAACAACAATCTCCTGATTGATATTCCTGTTAGTGACTACCTTAGGTAAGAACCCAGGCTTAGTACGCAGAACTACCTTATCCGAGTGAAAAATCAAATAAGGAGAATCACAATGTAAGGCTGATAACTCAGAGACTCTTCGAGCCGAGGAAATAGCCATTAAAAATAGAACTTTCCAAGATAACAACTTTATATCAATGGAATGAAGGGGTTCAAACGGAACACCCTGTAAAACGTTAAGAACAAGGTTTAAACTCCATGGTGGAGCCACAGCTTTAAACACAGGTTTAATCCTGGCCAAAGCCTGACAAAAAGCCTGAACGTCTGGAACTTCTGACAGACGCTTGTGTAACAGAATGGACAGAGCTGAGATCTGTCCCTTTAAGGAACTAGCGGATAACCCCTTTTCTAAACCTTCTTGTAGAAAAGACAATATCCTAGGAATCCTAACCTTACTCCAAGAGTAACCTTTGGATTCGCACCAATATAGGTATTTACGCCATATTTTATGGTAAATCTTTCTGGTAACAGGCTTCCTAGCCTGTATTAAGGTATCAATAACTGACTCAGAAAAACCACGCTTTGATAAGATCAAGCGTTCAATTTCCAAGCAGTCAGCTTCAGAGAAGTTAGATTTTGATGTTTGAAAGGACCCTGAATCAGAAGGTCCTATTTCAGAGGTAACGACCAAGGTGGACAGAATGACATGTCCACCAGATCTGTATACCAAGTCCTGCGTGGCCATGCAGGCGCTATTAGAATCACTGATGCTTTCTCCTGTTTGATTCTGGCAATCAATCGAGGAAGCATCGGGAAAGGTGGAAACACATGAGCCATCCTGAAGGTCCATGGTGCTGTCAAGGCATCTATCAGGACCGCTCCCGGATCCCTGGATCTGGACCCGTAGCGCGGAAGCTTGGCGTTCTGTCGAGACGCCATGAGATCTATCTCTGGTTTGCCCCAACGTCGAAGTATTTGGGCAAAGACCTCTGGATGAAGTTCCCACTCCCCCGGATGAAAAGTCTGACGACTTAAGAAATCCGCCTCCCAGTTCTCCACTCCCGGGATGTGGATTGCAGACAGGTGGCAAGAGTGAGACTCTGCCCAGCGAATTATCTTCGATACTTCCATCATTGCTAGGGAGCTTCTTGTCCCTCCCTGATGGTTGATATAAGCTACAGTCGTGATGTTGTCCGACTGGAACCTGATGAACCCCCGAGTTGCTAACTGGGGCCAAGCCAGAAGAGCATTGAGGACTGCTCTCAATTCCAGAATGTTTATTGGAAGAAGACTCTCCTCCTGATTCCATAGTCCCTGAGCCTTCAGAGAATTCCAGACAGCGCCCCAACCTAGTAGGCTGGCGTCTGTTGTTACAATTGACCAGTCTGGCCTGCTGAATGGCATTCCCCTGGACAGATGTGGCCGATAAAGCCACCATAGAAGAGAATTTCTGGTCTCTTGAATGGAATGAAGGACACGGCATGCACTTTGAAGTTTTGTTAACCTGTCCTCTGTCAGGTAAATCTTCATTTCTACAGAATCTATCAGAGTCCCCAGGAAGGGAACTCTTGTGAGTGGAAAGAGAGAACTTTTCTCTTCGTTCACTTTCCATCCATGCGACCTTAGAAATGCCAGTACTATCTCTGTATGAGATTTGGCAGTTTGAAAGCTTGAAGCTTGTATCAGTATGTCGTCTAAGTACGGAGCTACTGAAATTCCTCGCGGTCTTAGTACCGCCAGAAGAGTGCCCAGAACCTTTGTGAAGATTCTTGGAGCCGTAGCCAGTCCGAATGGAAGAGCTACAAACTGGTAATGCCTGTCTAAAAAGGCAAACCTTAGATACCGGTAATGACTTCTGTGAATCGGTATGTGAAGGTAAGCATCCTTTAAATCCACTGTGGTCAAGTACTGACCCTCTTGGATCATGGGCAAAATTGTTCGAATAGTTTCCATCTTGAACGATGGAACTCTTAGGAATTTGTTTAGGATCTTTAAATCCAAGATTGGCCTGAAGGTTCCCTCTTTTTTGGGAACTACAAACAGATTTGAGTAAAACCCTTGTCCTTGTTCCAACCGCGGAACTGGATGGATCACTCCCATTAATAAAAGATCTTGTACGCAGCGTAGAAACGCTTCCTTCTTTGTTAGGTTTGTTGACAACCTTGACAGATGAAATCTCCCTCTTGGGGGAGAGGATTTGAAGTCCAGAAGGTATCCCTGAGATATGATCTCTAACGCCCAGGGATCCTGAACATCTCTTGCCCAAGCCTGGGCGAAGAGGGAAGTCTGCCCCCCACTAGATCCGGTCCCGGATCGGGGGCCCTCAATTCATGCTGTCTTAGGGGCAGCAGCAGGTTTTCTGGCCTGTTTGCCCCTGTTCCAGGACTGGTTAGGTTTCCAGCCTTGTCTGTAGCGAGCAACAGCTCCTTCCTGTTTTGGTGCAGAGGAAGTTGATGCTGCTCCTGCTTTGAAATTACGAAAGGAACGAAAATTGGACTGTCTAGCCTTGGCTTTGGCCTTGTCCTGAGGCAGGGCATGACCTTTACCTCCTGTAATGTCATCAATAATCTCTTTCAAGCCGGGCCCGAATAAGGTCTGCCCTTTGAAAGGAATATTAAGCAATTTAGATTTAGACGTAACATCAGCTGACCAGGATTTTAACCACAGAGCTCTGCGTGCCTGAATGGCGAATCCTGAATGTTTAGCCGCAAGTTTAGTTAAATGTACTACGGCATCTGAAATAAATGAATTAGCTAACTTAAGGAATTTAAGTTTGTGTGTGATGTCATCTAGTGTGGATGATTGAAGTGTCTCTTCCAGAGACTCAAACCAAAATGCTGCTGCAGCCGTGACAGGCGCAATACATGCAAGAGGTTGCAATATAAACCCTTGTTGAACAAACATTTTCTTAAGGTAACCCTCTAATTTTTTATCCATTGGATCTGAAAAAGCACAGCTATCCTCCACTGGGATAGTGGTACGCTTAGCTAAAGTAGAAACTGCTCCCTCCACCTTAGGGACCATTTGCCATAAGTCCCGTGTGGCGGCGTCTATTGGAAACATTTTTCTGAATATAGGAGGGGGTGAGAAAGGCACACCGGGTCTATCCCACTCCTTAGTAACAATGTCAGTAAGTCTCTTAGGTATAGGAAAAACGTCAGTACTCGTCGGTACCGCAAAATATTTATCCAACCTACACATTTTTTCTGGGATTGCAACTGTGTTACAATCATTCAGAGCCGCTAATACCTCCCCTAGTAACACACGGAGGTTCTCAAGCTTAAATTTAAAATTTGAAATGTCTGAGTCCAGTTTATTTGGATCAGAACCGTCACCCACAGAATGAAGCTCTCCGTCTTCATGTTCTGCAAACTGTGACGCAGTATCAGACATGGCCCTTGCATTATCAGCGCACTCTGTTCTCATCCCAGAGTGATCACGTTTACCTCTTAGTTCTGGTAGTTTAGCCAAAACTTCAGTCATAACAGTAGCCATATCTTGTAATGTGATTTGTAATGGCCGCCCAGATGCACTCGGCGCTACAATATCACGCACCTCCTGAGCGGGAGATGCAGGTACTGACACGTGAGGCGAGTTAGTCGGCATAACTCTCCCCTCGTTGTTTGGTGAAATATGTTCAATTTGTACAGATTGACTATTTTTTAAAGTAGCATCAATACATTTAGTACATAAATTTCTATTGGGCTCCACTTTGGCATTAACACATATAGCACAGATATCTTCCTCTGAATCAGACATGTTTAACACACTAGCAAATAAACAGCAACTTGGAAATACTTTTCAAAGTAATTTACAAATAATATGAAAACGAACTGTGCCTTTAAGAAGCACAGAAAAATATTATAACAGATAAAATAATTAAGTTATAGCATCAATCTTTGTCAGAATATACAGTTTTAGCAAAGGATTGTTCCCCTCAGCAAATGATAACTAACCCAGGCAGCAGAAAAAAAATACACAAATAAACGTTTTTTATATCACAGTCAATACAATCAGCACAGCTCTGCTGTATGATTACTTCCCTCAAAAAAGACTCTTGAGATCCCTGAACTCTGTAGAGATGAACCGGATCATGCAGGAAGAAAATGAACCTCTGACTGAGTTTTTCTGATGCATAGTGAAAGCACCAAAATGGCCCCTCCCCCACACACATAACAGTGAGAGAGATCAGTGAACTGCTCTAATTTAAATCAAAACTATTGCCAAGTGGAAAAAAAGTGCCCAAAACATTTTTTCACCCAGTACCTCAGAGAAAAAAACGTTTTTACATGCCAGCAAAAAAACATTTTACCTCAATAATTAATTGTCATTTAAAACCTATTGCAATTCCCTGCAAAATAGGTTAAGACTATGTATACAGTTTAAAAGCCAGAGAAGTACCATTTCCCAGAAAACTGAAGTGTAAAATATACATACATGACAGCCTGATATCAGCTACATCTACTGCATTCAAGGCTGAGTTTACATTATAACGGTATGGCAGGATTTTCTCATCAATTCCATGTCAGAAAATAATAAACTGCTACATACCTCTTTGCAGATTAATCTGCCCGCTGTCCCCTGATCTGAAGTTTACCTCACTCCTCAGATGGCCGAGAAACAGCAATATGATCTTAACTACTCCGGCTAAAATCATAGAAAAACTCAGGTAGATTCTTCTTCAAATTCTACCAGAGAAGGAATAACACACTCCGGTGCTATTATAAAATAACAAACTTTTGATTGAAGATATAAAAACTAAATATATCACCATAGTCCTCTCACACATCCTATCTAGTCGTTGGGTGCAAGAGAATGACTGGGGGTGACGTAGAGGGGAGGAGCTATATAGCAACTCTGCTGGGTGAATCCTCTTGCACTTCCTGTAGGGGAGCAGTTAATATCCCACAAGTAATGATGACCCGTGGACTGATCACACTTAACAGAAGAAAAGCAGTTCTTGCAAGTGTCTTAAAATACACAATCAGATTCCAATAAATGTTCAGGTACATGCTTGTAAACGATGGAGGCAGCTCTCTTATACAGATGATGAGGTAAACAACAAATTCTAAAAAGTAGAACGAGAAATAGAGGCGTCTAGTGTGATACCATGAAGGCAAAAGAGATAAGGCAAGTATGTATATCTCAAATATACTCACAAACCAGGGTGCACAACCAGTGCAATATTCAGCAGACTGAGACTTTGGAGCCGCTCAGCTGACTCGTAGGTGCAAGGTAATGCAGGAGCACGTTCTCCCAGGAGCCCAAGTTTGGTTCAAACATCCACCAGGACAAAGCCGGATTCCAAGAGCTCTTGGTTTGCTCTGGCTTAGCGGAGGACTGCTGACATGGGCTTTATCAGAACAAAAATTGTCCCTTAGATTAGTTCATATACTCTTGCGGTAGGAGGGCACCCTTGCCCCCTGTGACCGTGGAGATAATTGAGGTCAGACCTGGACCAGACAAAATCATTCCCTTAAAGGGAGGGAAGAAGTCTAGACTTAGAAGTCATATCCGCAGACCATGGCTTCAGCCAGAGCCCGACAGGCCTGAACAGAAAAAGCTGAAGCCAATGCATTCAAGCAAATAAACTGCCTAATAGCAGCACAGATAAAAGAATTAACAACTCTCAAGGCCGTAAATCTTTTCTGAGAAATGCCGAGGGTATCCTCCACCCCGATCAAATCCTATAAGGAGACACACCAGAAGGTAGTTTTTCCAGTATCCGTGGCAACAGCCGCCACTGGTTGAAAAAAATATCCCGTATGTTGAAACATCTTTCTTAACAGAGTTTCCATCTTTTATCCATGGGCTCTTCAAACGAAGAACTATCCTCACGCGGGATAGTAGTACGTTTAGCAAGGGTGAAGATAACGCCATCCCATTTAGGGACTGTCAGTATATAGCAGGGTTATAATACAATATATTTAATAATTATTCTTTAAAAAAAAAAAAATTAAAAAAATGCATATACGAAACAATTAAAATCAATATTTTATTCCTAAATTCTTTATATTAGTTAAAGTTATAAACGCATTGAATTATATTTATAGGAACCAGATTATGAATCAAACTATACAAGCTTAAACTGTTACAATATTCTATACAAAGATCATAAAATATACCTTTACAAATTACCTTATTCACAATGAATCGCATTAAAATATCACAATAAAATACCAGAACCTTCTGTTATTAACTGATAACTCTAGTTCAATGCCCAATATGGATTACCAATTTACTATGCTTAATTAATAACTACCAGAGTATGGATCGTTAACTTAACAATGCTTAGTTAGACAATATAACAAAATGCTTAAACCCCTTAACGACCGAGGACGTGCAGGGTACGTCCTCAAAAAAAAGGCAGTTAATGCCTGAGAACGTACCCTGCACGTCCTCGGTGTGGAAAGCAGCTGGAAGCGATCCTGTTTGCTTCCAGCTGCTTTCCGGTTATTGCAGTGATGCCTCGATATGGAGGCATCCTGCAATAACCTTTTGAAGCCATCCGATGCAGAGAGAGCCACTCTGTGGCCCTCTCTGCACCGGAGATCGGTGGCTTCTTTCGTTGGTGGGTGGGAGCAGTACCGGGAGGCGGCCATCGATGGCCCTGGAGATGTGGAGGGGGGGGCGGGATCGTGGGCGGGGATGCCCGGGGGCGCGCACGGACGCGCGCGCGTGCACGGGAGGGCGGGGGCGGGCGCGTGCACGGGGAGGGAGCGGGTGGAAACCGCTACACTACAGAAAAAGGCAATCAGTTAAAAAAATGTAAAATAAAAATACGATCAATGAGGTGGTGGGGGTTTGTGGTGGGGGGTGTTTGGGGAAGCTACACTACAGAAAAAAAAACACTAAGAAAAGAAAAAAAAAAGCCCTTTTTTGTGCAAGCTGGGTACTGGCAGCTGTGCACAAAAAAGGGCCCCCAATAAGGCAGATAGGGAAGGGTTACAGAGCTGTTTTGGGGGGGATCAGGGAGGTTGGAGGCTAAGTGGGGTCCTACACAGCAGAAGAATTATTTTTTTATTTTTTTAAAAAACCTAAACCCCCCAAAAAGCTTTTATTTTAGTACTGGCAGACTTTCTGCCAGTACTTAAGATGGCGGGGACAATTGTGGGGTGGGGGAGGGAAGGGAGCTGTTTGGGAAAGATCAGGGGGTCTGATGTGTCAGGTGGGAGGCTGATCTCTACACTAAAGCTAAAATTAACCCTGCAAGCTCCCTACAAACTTCCTAATTAACCCCTTCACTGCTAGCCATAATACACGTGTGATGCGCAGCAGCATTTTGCGGCCTTCTAATTACCAGAAAGCAACGCCAAAGTCATATATATCTGCTATTTCTGAACAAAGGGGATCCCAGAGAAGCATTTACAACCATTTGTGCCATAATTGCACAAGCTGTTTGTAAATGATTTCAGTGAGAAACCTAAAATTGTGAAAAATTTAACGTTTTTTTTTTTATTTGATCGCATTTGGCGGTGAAATGGTGGCATGAAATATACCAAAATGGGCCTAGATCAATACTTTGGGTTGTCTACTACACTACACTAAAGCTAAAATTAACCATACAAGCTCCCTACAAGCTCCCTAATTAACCCCTGCACTGCTAGGCATAATACACGTGTGGTGCGCAGCGGCATTTAGCGGCCTTCTAATTACCAAAAAGCAATGCCAAAGCCATATATGTCTGCTATTTCTGAACAAAGGGGATCCCAGAGAAGCATTTACAACCATTTGTGCCATAATTGCACAAGCTGTTTGTAAATAATTTCAGTGAGAAACCGAAAGTTTGTGAAAAAATTTGTGAAAAAGTGAACGATTTTTTGTATTTGATCGCATTTGGCGGTGAAATGGTGGCATGAAATATACCAAAATTGGCCTAGATCAATACTTTGGGATGTCTTCTAAAAAAAATATATACATGTCCATTGATATTCAGGGATTCCTGAAAGATATTAGTGTTCCAATGTAACTAGCGCTAATTTTGAAAAAAAGTAGTTTGGAAATAGCAAAATGCTACTTGTATTTATGGCCCTATAGCTTTCAAAAAAAAGCAAAGAACATGTAAATATTAGGTATTTCTAAACTCAGGACAAAATTTAGAAACTATTTAGCATGTTTTCTTTTTGGTGGTTGTATATGTGTAACAGATTTTGGGGGTCAAAGTTAAAAAAAGTGTGTTTTTTTCCATTTTTTCCTCATATTTTATAATTTTTTTTATAGTAAATTATAAGATATGATGAAAATAATGGTATTTTTAGAAAGTTAATTTAATGGCGAGAAAAACGGTATATAATATGTGTGGGTACAGTAAATGAGTAAGAGGGAAATTACAGCTAAACACAAACACCGCAAAAATGTAAAAATAGCCTTGGTCCCAAACGGACAGAAAATGGAAAAGTGCTGTGGTCATTAAGGGGTTAACATCCAATTGATATGCCAATTTATTTGGACTGAAATAACCCCTTTAGATACAATAAGGCAAATTCTAAAATATATATAAACTGTAATTAATTTATGATATTAAAATACAAAATTCTTTCTAAACATTAATATGTAATGCCAGTATACTTACTACAACCTAACTAAAGCTTTAGAATATCTTTGATTTAAAATATTAAACATACAGTTGCTTATACTTTATCAGATCACCAGTTTGAGAATTCAGTTAATATCCAAATATGTCTATCGTCATATGTTATAGGAGAATTATGCACATTTGTAAGAGAATTAATCTTGATCGTCTATTATCCACAAAGAGTGTCCCAACATATTTGTCTTACAGAAAACTGTGTTCGAACACTGGTCTCTCTATAAGCAAAGATGGCAGCCAGCAGGATTGAAAAATAGTCACCAAGCAAAATTTTTCCACCAAGATCCTTTTCTCTCTGTGCAGGGAGTTTTTGTCTGACACAAAACTCCTCCTCACTTCTTAGTCATTCGATAGATTTAGATAAGCTCTTTTCTCTGATTGGCTACTGGGAAATTTCATTTTTCAACAGCCAAATGCCTTTTGGCTGTAAAACTGGATTTAGGCCATCGGGGGCAGCAGACAAAGACAAACAGTTTTATTTTTAAACTGCTAACAGTAAATACAGTTCATATATATTTTATTCAATATACTATATTTTCGAGTATTAATAAGTCATGTATTCCATGTGTATTGGATTATGTCATACTATTTATCCTGATTATTTTAATATGAAACATCAGTATTTTATTTATCATATTCTATAAGATGGCTTAAAAGTTTTATTTTTATGAGGGACTAGTAGTATCAATCAATGAAATATATATGTCTATCTGACTTATTCTGTATATCAGCTTATTTGATATACTGGCATATATTTCATTTCCTAGTCGCATCTTATCTAGAAATCTCATCTTCACATCAGTTCTTCCTGTAATGTTCACTAGATTTCTGGAAAATAAAGAAAAAATGTATTCATTTTGAAATAACTTGAGCATTTATATATACTAATGTAGTTATTCATTTAATTTATTACAAATCTGAAATGTATTTCTCATATCCATGGATATATACATTTTTTATACAAGACTGAGTTATACCTTTATTTAAAATTAAACCTAAGTTTTAATTTAAAATGAATTTGAGAGTTACAATGCAAGACATGTGTCTCTGTCAGCCAGCCCAGATGTGGATTCGAGGTCTAGGGGCAATTAACAGGTCTGTGCTAATTACTATATTTCTGGGGCTTAGTGAGGTTCAAAGAGATTCCCATAGACATCTAGGCTCCTTCCCTGTATTGAGCAGAGAGGGGGGGTCTGTAAATCTATTATCCCTTTTGGGCAGGAAATCAACTTTAAACAGAGCAGCCATATATTGAACATCTCTTTGAAATAACTGCCTGAACTAATGAGACAAAATGTTTTTACTTTGTTCTCATTTGGATGTATTGTAATCAGGAAAAAGGGGGGTTGGGGCTGGTCTGTTATGAGACCAATTCACATCAAATTAGGTTTTTAGCTACAAAAAAGAAAAATGAAATATTAGCTTCTACAATACATCTGTAGTTTATTTAATGTTACTCACAGATACCCTGACAGGACGGACAACTCCATTGAGAGTCCAGGACCGGAGACAATTTGCTAAAGGGAGAAGAGGGGGAAAAGGAATCCAATCCTGTCCCATTCATTCTTAATAATGTTCGCCAACAGGAGCAGGGAAGGATAAGGTACCACCCTGTCCTCAAACTCTATCCAATTTAGGAATTAAAGGTTCATCAGGCAATTTGGCCTCTGGAACCTCTGAATTCGCCATAAACTTCCTGTAGAAGAAAACGCAAATTCCTAAACTAAAGTCTGGTTCCTCTGCAGCCGGAGGTTTAGAGGCAGCAGACTCCGACCCAGAATGTTCATACTCTGGAGTCTCAGAAAGAACTTCATCCTCGGATAACCCTCAGTTAAATCCAATAAATTATCTCATGTACTCTGGGAAGGAGTGCAATATGTAACACCTTTTGCTTGCGCTTAGGAGGGTGAGGTAAAGCATTAAAGGCCACAGACACCGCCGTCTGAACTGCGCAGTAATGTCTGGTGAAAAAAGGCCCCCTCCAGATGGAGGATCAGCAATGCTACGGGAAAACTGCATGTGTAAAGATATAAGAACTCCTCAGAGGTGGACGGCTCCGTAGTATCAAACATGTTTGATATTATCACATTATCAAGGCATATGGAACATAATTGAGTGGGCGGAACTAAAGCCTCCTCACTATATAAACAGGAATTACTCATTAGGAATAGAGGGAGTGCCCTCTAAAGTAACAGAATCCTCCATCGCTAGTGCAATAACCGGAGAACTAGAGAAATTAAACATCTTATTTTATTCAAAAAATGGGCACCCTTATACCCCAATGGCTGGGGCACTCACCACCACCTATGACCCAGACAGTACAGAGATTTATAAATCCTCTCTGATAAACACCCAGTCAGGAAAAAGGGAATGAATCAAATGGTGCACAATGCAGGACCGTCCCTGCTATGCGAAAGTGCGCCAAGCTTGTAAGCTGCATGGCTCTCAAAGTGAAACTAGTATATTTCATAACAGCCTATGAGCCCATAACATCTCACACATAAAAGCAGCATAAAATCAAATAAACATATAAGATTATTCCCCCCTATTCAATAATCCCCCTAAGGAGATATTAACCCTTGATGCTATACAGATAAAAGGAGTCCCACTGTGACCCTGTCTTCTTGCGTTATCATACACGTATAAAATATGAAACGATCTTACCAGAATCTACGCCGTGGAACAGGAACACGGCCCTTCAAGTGTGACAGATAGTAGCATCGCTTCTGACATAGACTTGAGTGAAGAAAGCAGGCAGCGAAACTTATCAACGATGATTGCCTATGGAGCTGTTAATATGAGTCGGGATGGTTTCTCAGAAAGACTCTCCCTGCATCCCCGGACTCATCCATGCTCTCACTGAGAGGCTGACAGGACTACTTAAAACTCCAGTCCTATCTTGAAGAGTACTACCCTCCATAAGAGACTACTCCGAAATCTTCTAACACTTCTCTGCCAACCTCCTGTGACGAAAGGCAAAGAATGACTGGGGTTATGAGGAAGTGGGGGAGGTATTTAAACCTTTGGCTGGGTGTCTTTGCCTCCTCCTGGTGGCCAGGTTCAGTATTTTCCACAAGTAAGGAATGCAGCTGTGGACTCTTCCCATATTAAGATGGAAAAGAGAGGGAGACCCTAATCTGAGGGCACCACAGCCTGCAAAACCTTTCTCCCGAAGGCTTCTTCAGCTGAAGCAAAAACATCAAACTTGTAAAATTTAGAAAAAGTGTGTAAGGAGGACCAGGTAGCCGCCTTACACATCTGATCCATAGAGGCCTCGTTCTTAAAGGCCCAAGAGGAAGCCACTGCTCTAGTAGAATGAGCCGTAATTCTCTGAGGAGGTCTATGTCCCACTGTCTCATAAACTAAGTGGATAAGACTCCTCAACCAAAAAGATAAGGAAGTTGAAGAGACCTTCTAACCCTAACTTTTCTCAGAATATGCCACAAACAAGCAAGAGGTTTGTCTAAAATTCTTGAAAGCCTGAAGATAAAACTTCAAGGCACGAACCACGTCCAAATTATGAAGTAAACATTCCTTCGAAGAAGAAGGATTAGGACAAAAAGAAGGGAGCAAAATCTCTTGATTGATGTTGCGGTCTGACATGACTTTAGGGAGAAACCCTAACTTAGTACTTATCCAAATGCAACACCAGATAAGGAGGCTCTCATTGCAAGGCGGCAATTTCAGATAATTTGCGTGCAGAAGCAATAGCCAGTAGAAAAAGAACCTTCCAGGACAATAACTTAGACTCCAAGGGGGAGCCGAAGATCTGAACACAGGTCTGATTCTTATCAAAGCCTTAACTAAAGACTGAACATCTGGAAGCTCAGAGAGCCTCTTGTGCAGTAAAACAGACAAGGCCGAAATCGGTCCCCTTAGGGAACTGGCCGAAAGACCCTTCTCCAGTCCATCCTGGAGAAACAATTGGATCCTGGCAACCTTAACTTTATGCCAAGGAAATCCACGCTCTTTACAACAAGAATAAGTAGGTTCTCCACACCTTATGATAGATGCGACGAGTAACCGGCTCTTGAGCTTGAATGAGAGTATCAATAACTCTCTCAGGAAACCCTCTCTTGGCAAGGACTAAGTGTTCAATCGCCACGCAGTCAGCCTCAGAGAATCTAGATTTTGATGAACAAAATGACCCTGTTCCAGCAGATCCTTGCAACAAGGTAACTTTCATGGAGGAGAAGACGACATCCTCACTAGATCCGCAAACCGCGTCTTTCGTGGCCATGATGGAGCAATCAGTATTACGGACGCCTGATCCTGCTTGATACTGGCCACTACCCGAGGAAGGAGTGGTAACGGCAGAAAAAGGTAGATTAGACTAGACATGTGCACGGCTAAAAAATTTGGTTCGTTTTCGGTTCGGATCGATTCGGACTTTTCGAATTTCGTTTCGGATCGAATCGGATTCGGCAAAATTTGAATAAATTCGTTTCGGATTTATTCGGATTCGGCTGAATTCGGTTCTATTCGGTTCTGAAATTCGGTATGTTTTAGTACACTAAGTCACTAAGACCCATAAACTATCTATGAACCACTAAACCGAGGCCCCCCCACATCGCAAACCCTATAATAACATTATTTAACCCCTAATCTGCCGATCGGATATCGCCGCAACCTACATTATAGCTATTAACCCCTAATCTGCTGTCCCTAACACCGCCGACCCCTACATTATAGTTATTAACCCCTAATCTGCCCCCCCCAACGTCGCCGCAATCTAACTACAAGTATTAACCCCTAATCTGCCGACCCGATATCGCCACCGCCTACATTATAGCTATTAACCCCTAATCTGCTGTCCCTAACACCGCCGACCCCTACATTATAGTTATTAACCCCTAATCTGCCCCCCCCAACGTCGCCGCAATCTAACTACAAGTATTAACCCCTAATCTGCCGACCCAATATCGCTGCCGCCTACATTATAGCTATTAACCCCTAATCTGGTGTCCCTAACACCGCCGACCCCTACATTATAGTTATTAACCCCTTATCTGCCCCCCCCAACGTCGCCGCAATCTAACTACAAGTATTAACCCCTAATCTGCCGACCCGATATCGCCGCCGCCTACATTATAGCTATTAACCCCTAATCTGCTTTCCCTAACACGGCCGACCCCTACATTATAGTTATTAACCCCTAATCTGCCCCCCCCAACGTCGCCGCAATCTAACTACAAGTATTAACCCCTAATCTGCCGACCCGATATCACCGCCGCCTACATTATAGCTATTAACCCCTAATCTGGTGTCCCTAACACCGCCGACCCCTACATTATAGTTATTAACCCCTAATCTGCCCCCCCCCAACGTCGCCGCAATCTAACTACAAGTATTAACCCCTAATCTGCCGACAGCAAATCGCCGCCACTATAATAAATGTATTAACCCCTAAACCGCCGCACTCCCGCCTCGCAAACACTATAATACATTTTATTAACCCCTAATCTGCCCTCCCTAACATCGCCGCCACCTACCTACAATTATTAACCCCTAATCTCCCGCCCCCAACGTCGCCGCTACTATAATAAGGTTATTAACCCCTAAACCTAAGTCTAACCCTAACACTAACACCCCCTAACTTAAATATAATTTAAATAAAACGAAATAAGTTTACTATAGTTAAATAAATGAATCCTATTTAAAACTAAAGACTTACCTGTAAAATAAACCCTAACATAGCTGCAATATAACTAATAGTTACATTGTAGCTATTTTAGGATTTATTTTTATTTTACAGGCAACTTTGTATTTATTTTAACTAGGTACAATAGTTATTAAATAGTTAATAACTATTTAATAACTACCTAGCTAAAATAAATACAAATTTACCTGTAAAACAAATCCTAACCTAAGTTACAATTACACCTAACACTACACTATCATTTAATTAATTAAATAAATGAATCATATTTAAAACTAAATACTTACCTGTAAAATAAACCCTACTATAGCTGCAATATAACTAATAGTTACATTGTAGCTATTTTAGCATTTATATTTATTTTACAGGCAACTTTGTATTTATTTTAACTAGGTACAATAGCTATTAAATAGTTATTGACTAATTAATAGCTACCTAGTTAAAATAATTACAAAATTACCTGTAAAATAAATCCTAACCTAAGTTACAATTAAACCTAACACTACACTATCATTAAATAAATTAACTACAAGTACCTACAATTATCTACAATTAAATAAACTAAAGTACAAAACCCCCCCACTAAATTACAAAAAAAAAACAACACTAAATTACAAAAAATAAAAAAATATTACAAGAATTTTAAACTAATTACACCTAATCTAAGCCCCCTAATAAAATAACAAAGCCCCCCAAAATAAAAATGCCCTACCCTATACTAAATTACAAAAGTTAACAGCTCTATTACCTTACCAGCCCTGAACAGGGCCCTTTGCGGGGCATGCCCCAAAGAAAACAGCTCTTTTGCCTGTAAAAAAAAAAACACAATCCCCCCCCCACATTACAACCCACCACCCACATACCCCTACTCTAACCCAAACCCCCCTTAAATAAACCTAACACTACCCCCCTGAAGATCTCCCTACCTTGAGTCGTGTTCACCCAGCCGGGCCGAAGTCTTCATCTGATGGGGCAGAAGAGGACATCCAGACCGGCAGAAGTCTTCATCCAAGCGGGGCAAGAAGAGGTCTTCCATCCATCATACAAGTACCAAAATACAAACAAACACTAAATTACCAAAAATAATAAAATATTACAATAATTTTAAACTAATTACACCTAATCTAAGCCCCCTACTAGCTATTAATATAGCTACAATATAACTAATAGTTACATTGTAGCTATTTTAGGATTTATATTTATTTTACAGGCAACTTTGTATTTATTTTAACTAGGTACAATAGTTATTAAATTATTAAATAGTTAATAACTATTTAATAACTACCTAGCTAAAATAAATACAAATTTACCTGTAAAATAAATCATAACCTAAGTTACAATTACACCTAACACTACACTATCATTAAATTAACTAAATAAATGAATCCTATATAAAACTAAAGACTTACCTGTAAAATAAACCCTAATATAGCTGCAATATAACTAATAGTTACATTGTAGCTATTTTAGCATTTATATTTATTGTACAGGCAACTTTGTATTTATTTTAACTAGGTTCAATAGCTATTAAATAGATATTGACTATTTAATAGCTACCTAGTTAAAATAATTACAAAATTACCTGTAAAATAAATCCTAATCTAAGTTACAATTAAACCTAACACTACACTATCATTAAATAAATTAACTACAAGTACCTACAATTAAATACAATTAAATAAACTAAACTAAAGTACAACCCCCCCCCACTAAATTACAAAAAATAAAAAAATATTACAAGAATTTTAAACTAATTACACCTAATCTAAGCCCCCTAATAAAATAACAAAGCCCCCCAAAATAAAAAAATGCCCTACCCTATACTAAATTACAAAAGTTAACAGCTCTATTACCTTACCAGCCCTTAAAAGGGCCTTTTGCTGGGGCATGCCCCAAAGAAAACAGCTCTTTTGCCTGTAAAAAAAAACACAATACCCCCCCACATTACAACCCAACACCCATGTACCCCTACTCTAACCCAAACCCCCCTTAAATAAACCTAACACTGCCCCCCTGAAGATCTCCCTACCTTGAGTCGTGTTCACCAAGCCGGGCCGAAGTCTTCATCCGATGGGGCAGAAGAGGACATCCAGACCGGCAGAAGTCTTCATCCAAGCGGGGCAAGAAGAGGTCTTCCATCCATCAGAAAAGTACAAAAAAACAAACAAACACTAAATTACCAAAAATAATAAAATATTACAATAATTTTAAACTAATTACACCTAATCTAAGCCCCCTACTAGCTATTAATATAGCTACAATATAACTAATAGTTACATTGTAGCTATTTTAGGATTTATATTTATTTTACAGGCAACTTTGTATTTATTTTAACTAGGTACAATAGCTATTAAATAGTTAATAACTATTTAATAACTACCTAGCTAAAATAAATACAAATTTACCTGTAAAATAAATCCTAACCTAAGTTACAATTACACCTAACACTATACTGTCATTAAATTAACTAAATAAATGAATCCTATATAAAACTAAGACTTACCTGTAAAATAAACCCTAATATAGCTACAATATAACTAATAGTTACATTGTAGCTATTTTAGCATTTATATTTATTTTACAGGCAACTTTGTATTTATTTTAACTAGGTACAATAGCTATTAAATAGATATTTACTGTTTAATAGCTACCTAGTTAAAATAATTACAAAATTACCTGTAAAATAAATCCTAACATTAGTTACAATTAAACCTAACACTACACTATCATTAAATAAATTAACTACAAGTACCTACAATTAAATACAATGAAATAAACTAAACTAAAGTACAAAAAAACAAACACTAAATTACAAAAAATAAAAAAAATTACAAGAATTTTAAACTAATTACACCTAATCTAAGCCCCCTAATAAAATAACAAAGCCCCCCAAAATAAAAAAAATGCCCTACCCTATACTAAATTACAAAAGTAATCAGCTCTATTACCTTACCAGCCCTTAAAAGGGCCTTTTGCGGGGGCATGCCCCATAGAAAACAGCTCTTTTGCCTGTAAAAAACCCCACAATACTCCCCCCCCACATTACAACCCACCACCCACATACCCCTACTCTAACCCAAACCCCCCTTAAATAAACCTAACACTACCCCCCTGAAGATCTCCCTACCGTGTCTTCACCCAGCGGGCCGAAGTCTTCATCCGATCGGGCAGAAGAGGACATCCAGACCGGCAGAAGTCTTCATCCAAGCGGGGCAAGAAGAGGTCTTCCATCCATCAGAAGTCTTGATCCAGGCAGCATCTTCTCTGTTCATCCATCCGGAGCGGAGCGGCAGCATCCTGAAGACATCCCACGCAGAGCATCCTCTTCTTTCTTGATCCGACGACTAAGTGACTGTACCTTTAAGTGACGTCATCCAAGATGGCGTCCCTTGAATTCCGATTGGCTGATAGGATTCTATCAGCCAATCGGAATTAAGGTAGGAAAAATCTGATTGGCTGATTCAATCAGCCAATCAGATTCAAGTTCAATCCGATTGGCTGATCCAATCAGCCAATCAGATTGACCTCGCATTCTATTGGCTGATCGAAACAGCCAATAGAATGTGAGGTCAATCTGATTGGCTGATTGGATCAGCCAATCGGATTGAACTTGAATCTGATTGGCTGATTGAATCAACCAATCAGATTTTTCCTACCTTAATTCCGATTGGCTGATAGAATCCTAACAGCCAATCGGAATTCAAGGGACGCCATCTTGGATGACGTCACTTAAAGGTACAGTCACTTAGTCGTCGGATCAAGAAAGAAGAGGATGCTCTGCGTGGGATGTCTTCAGGATGCTGCCGCTCCGCTCCGGATGGATGAACAGAGAAGATGCCGCCTGGATCAAGACTTCTGATGGATGGAAGACCTCTTCTTGCCCCGCTTGGATGAAGACTTCTGCCGGTCTGGATGTCCTCTTCTGCCCGATCGGATGAAGACTTCGGCCCGCTGGGTGAAGACACGGTAGGGAGATCTTCAGGGGGGTAGTGTTAGGTTTATTTAAGGGGGGGTTTGGGTTAGAGTAGGGGTATGTGGGTGGTGGGTTGTAATGTGGGGGGGTATTGTGTTTTTTTTTACAGGCAAAAGAGCTGTTTTCTTTGGGGCATGCCCCCGCAAAAGGCCCTTTTAAGGGCTGGTAAGGTAATAGAGCTGATTACTTTTGTAATTTAGTATAGGGTAGGGCATTTTTTTATTTTGGGGGGCTTTGTTATTTTATTAGGGGGCTTAGATTAGGTGTAATTAGTTTAAAATTCTTGTAATTTTTTTTATTTTTTGTAATTTAGTGTTTGTTTTTTTGTACTTTAGTTTAGTTTATTTCATTGTATTTAATTGTAGGTACTTGTAGTTAATTTATTTAATGATAGTGTAGTGTTAGGTTTAATTGTAACTTAGGTTAGGATTCATTTTACAGGTAATTTTGTAATTATTTTAACTAGGTAGCTATTAAACAGTAAATATCTATTTAATAGCTATTGTACCTAGTTAAAATAAATACAAAGTTGCCTGTAAAATAAATATAAATGCTAAAATAGCTACAATGTAAATATTAGTTATATTGTAGCTATATTAGGGTTTATTTTACAGGTAAGTCTTAGTTTTATATAGGATTCATTTATTTAGTTAATTTAATGACAGTGTAGTGTAAGGTGTAATTGTAACTTATGTTAGGATTTATTTTACAGGTAAATTTGTATTTATTTTAGCTAGGTAGTTATTAAATAGTTATTAACTATTTAATAGCTATTGTACCTAGTTAAAATAAATACAAAGTTGCCTGTAAAATAAATATAAATCCTAAAATAGCTACAATGTAACTATTAGTTATATTGTAGCTATATTAATAGCTAGTAGGGGGCTTAGATTAGGTGTAATTAGTTTAAAATTATTGTAATATTTTATTATTTTTGGTAATTTAGTGTTTGTTTGTTTTTTTGTACTTTTCTGATGGATGGAAGACCTCTTCTTGCCCCGCTTGGATGAAGACTTCTGCCGGTCTGGATGTCCTCTTCTGCCCCATCGGATGAAGACTTCGGCCCAGCTTGGTGAACACGACTCAAGGTAGGGAGATCTTCAGGGGGGTAATGTTAGGTTTATTTAAGGGGGGTTTGGGTTAGAGTAGGGGTACATGGGTGTTGGGTTGTAATGTGGGGGGGGTATTGTGTTTTTTTTTACAGGCAAAAGAGCTGTTTTCTTTGGGGCATGCCCCAGCAAAAGGCCCTTTTAAGGGCTGGTAAGGTAATAGAGCTGTTAACTTTTGTAATTTAGTATAGGGTAGGGCATTTTTTTATTTTGGGGGGCTTTGTTATTTTATTAGGGGGCTTAGATTAGGTGTAATTAGTTTAAAATTCTTGTAATATTTTTTTATTTTTTGTAATTTAGTGGCGGCGTTTTTGTACTTTAGTTTAGTTTATTTAATTGTATTTAATTGTAGGTACTTGTAGTTAATTTATTTAATGATAGTGTAGTGTTAGGTTTCATTGTAACTTAGGTTAGGATTTATTTTACAGGTAATTTTGTAATTATTTTAACTAGGTAGCTATTAAATAGTCAATATCTATTTAATAGCTATTGAACCTAGTTAAAATAAATACAAAGTTGCCTGTACAATAAATATAAATGCTAAAATAGCTACAATGTAACTATTAGTTATATTGCAGCTATATTAGGGTTTATTTTACAGGTAAGTCTTTAGTTTTATATAGGATTAATTTATTTAGTTAATTTAATGATAGTGTAGTGTTAGGTGTAATTGTAACTTAGGTTATGATTTATTTTACAGGTAAATTTGTATTTATTTTAGCTAGGTAGTTATTAAATAGTTATTAACTATTTAATAACTATTGTACCTAGTTAAAATAAATACAAAGTTGCCTGTAAAATAAATATAAATCCTAAAATAGCTACAATGTAACTATTAGTTATATTGTAGCTATATTAATAGCTAGTAGGGGGCTTAGATTAGGTGTAATTAGTTTAAAATTATTGTAATATTTTATTATTTTTGGTAATTTAGTGTTTGTTTGTATTTTGGTACTTGTATGATGGATGGAAGACCTCTTCTTGCCCCGCTTGGATGAAGACTTCTGCCGGTCTGGATGTCCTCTTCTGCCCCATCGGATGAAGACTTCGGCCCGGCTGGGTGAACACGACTCAAGGTAGGGAGATCTTCAGGGGGGTAGTGTTAGGTTTATTTAAGGGGGGTTTGGGTTAGAGTAGGGGTATGTGGGTGGTGGGTTGTAATGTGGGGGGGGGGATTGTGTTTTTTTTTTTAACAGGGAAAAGAGCTGTTTTCTTTGGGGCATGCCCCGCAAAGGGCCCTGTTCAGGGCTGGTAAGGTAATAGAGCTGTTAACTTTTGTAATTTAGTATAGGGTAGGGCATTTTTTTTATTTTGGGGGGCTTTGTTATTTTATTAGGGGGCTTAGATTAGGTGTAATTAGTTTAAAATTCTTGTAATATTTTTTTATTTTTTGTAATTTAGTGGGGGGGTTTTGTAATTTAGTGGGGGTTTTTTGTACTTTAGTTTATTTAATTGTAGATAATTGTAGGTACTTGTAGTTAATTTATTTAATGATAGTGTAGTGTTAGGTTTAATTGTAACTTAGGTTAGGATTTATTTTACAGGTAATTTTGTAATTATTTTAACTAGGTAGCTATTAATTAGTCAACAACTATTTAATAGCTATTGTACCTAGTTAAAATAAATACAAAGTTGCCTTAAAATAAATATAAATGCTAAAATAGCTACAATGTAACTATTAGTTATATTGCAGCTATAGTAGGGTTTATTTTACAGGTAAGTATTTAGTTTTAAATATGATTAATTTATTTAATTAATTAAATGATAGTGTAGTGTTAGGTGTAATTGTAACTTAGGTTAGGATTTATTTTACAGGTAATTTTGTAATTATTTTAACTAGGTAGCTATTAAATAGTCAATATCTATTTAATAGCTATTGAACCTAGTTAAAATAAATACAAAGTTGCCTGTACAATAAATATAAATGCTAAAATAGCTACAATGTAACTATTAGTTATATTGCAGCTATCTTAGGGTTTATTTTACAGGTAAGTCTTTAGTTTTAAATAGGAATTATTTATTTAACTATAGTAAACTTATTTCATTTTATTTAAATTATATTTAAGTTAGGGGGTGTTAGTGTTAGGGTTAGACTTAGGTTTAGGGGTTAATAACCTTATTATAGTAGCGGCGACGTTGGGGGCGGGAGATTAGGGGTTAATAATTGTAGGTAGGTAGCAGCGATGTTAGGGAGGGCAGATTAGGGGTTAATAAAATGTATTATAGTGTTTGCGAGGCGGGAGTGCGGCGGTTTAGGGGTTAATACATTTATTATAGTGGCGGCGATTTGCTGTCGGCAGATTAGGGGTTAATACTTGTAGTTAGATTGCGGCGACGTTGGGGGGGGCAGATTAGGGGTTAATAACTATAATGTAGGGGTCGGCGGTATTAGGGACACCAGATTAGGGGTTAATAGCTATAATGTAGGCGGCGATATCGGGTCTGCAGATTAGGGGTTAATACTAGTAGTTAGATTGCGGCGACGTGGGGGGGGCAGATTAGGGGTTAATAACTATAATGTAGGGGTCGGCGGTGTTAGGGACAGCAGATTAGGGGTTAATAGCTATAATGTAGGCGGCAATATCGGGTCGGCAGATTAGGGGTTAATACTTGTAGTTAGATTGCGGCGACGTTGGGGGGGGCAGATTAGGGGTTAATAACTATAATGTAGGGGTCGGCGGTATTAGGGACACCAGATTAGGGGTTAATAGCTATAATGTAGGCGGCGATATCGGGTCGGCAGATTAGGGGTTAATACTTGTAGTTAGATTGCGGCGACATTGGGGGGGGCAGATTAGGGGTTAATAACTATAATGTAGGGGTCGGCGGTGTTAGGGACACCAGATTAGGGGTTAATAGCTATAATGTAGGCGGGTCGGCAGATTAGGGGTTAATACTTGTAGTTAGAATGCGGCGACGTTGGGGGGGGGAGATTAGGGGTTAATAACTATAATGTAGGGGTCGGCGGTGTTAGGGACAGCAGATTAGGGGTTAATAGCTATAATGTAGGCGGCAATATTGGGTCGGCAGATTAGGGGTTAATACTTGTAGTTAGATTGCGGCGACGTTGGGGGGGCAGATTAGGGGTTAATAACTATAATGTAGGGGTCGGCGGTGTTAGGGACAGCAGATTAGGGGTTAATAGCTATAATGTAGGCGGCGACGATATCGGGTCGGCAGATTAGGGGTTAATACTTGTAGTTAGATTGCGGCGACGTTGGGGGGGGCAGATTAGGGGTTAATAACTATAATGTAGGGGTCGGCGGTATTAGGGACACCAGATTAGGGGTTAATAGCTATAATGTAGGCGGCGATATCGGGTTGGCAGATTAGGGGTTAATACTTGTAGTTAGATTGCGGCGACATTGGGGGGGGCAGATTAGGGGTTAATAACTATAATGTAGGGGTCGGCTGTGTTAGGGACACCAGATTAGGGGTTAATAGCTATAATGTAGGCGGCGATATTGGGTCGGCAGATTAGGGGTTAATACTTGTAGTTAGATTGCGGCGACGTGGGGGGGCAGATTAGGGGTTAATAACTATAATGTAGGGGTCGGCGGTGTTAGGGACACCAGATTAGGGGTTAATAGCTATAATGTAGGCGGGTCGGCAGATTAGGGGTTAATACTTGTAGTTAGATTGCGGCGACGTTGGGGGGGGCAGATTAGGGGTTAATAACTATAATGTAGGGGTCGGCTGTGTTAGGGAAAGCAGATTAGGGGTTAATAGCTATAATGTAGGCGGCGGCGATATCGGGTCGGCAGATTAGGGGTTAATACTTGTAGTTAGATTGCGGCGACGTTGGGGGGGCAGATTAGGGGTTAATAACTATAATGTAGGGGGTCGGCGGTATTAGGGACACCAGATTAGGGGTTAATAGCTATAATGTAGGCGGCGGCGATATCGGGTCGGCAGATTAGGGGTTAATACTTGTAGTTAGATTGCGGCGACATTGGGGGGGGGGCAGATTAGGGGTTAATAACTATAATGTAGGGGTCGGCGGTGTTAGGGACACCAGATTAGGGGTTAATAGCTATAATGTAGGCGGCGGCGATATTGGGTCGGCAGATTAGGGGTTAATACTTGTAGTTAGATTGCGGCGACGTTGGGGGGGCAGATTAGGGGTTAATAACTATAATGTAGGGGTCGGCGGTGTTAGGGACACCAGATTAGGGGTTAAAAGCTATAATGTAGGCGGCGATATCGGGTCGGCAGATTAGGGGTTAATACTTGTAGTTAGATTGCGGCGACGTTGGGGGGGCAGATTAAGGGTTAATAACTATAATGTAGGGGTCGGCGATGTTAGGGACAGCAGATTAGGGGTTAAAAGCTATAATGTAGATGGCGGCGATATTCGGTCGGCAGATTAGGGGTTAATAAAATAATGCAGGTGTCAGCGATAGCGGGGGCGGCAGATTAGGGGTTAATAAGTGTTAGATTAGGGGTGTTTAGAGACTCGGGGTACATGTTAGGGTGTTAGGTGCAGATTTAGTGTTTCCCCATAGGAAACAATGGTGCTGCGGTGTTAGTTTTTTTTCAGCCGAAACTCCCATTGTTTCCTATGGGGAAATGCCGAATTTTACCGAGCTAATTCGGATTTATTCGGAGATACGGCAGCTATTTCGGATTCATTCGGTAGATTCGGAAGTATTTTAATTCGGAAATCCGAATCGATCCGAATCTCCGAATTTACCGAATTTTCCGAATAAATCCGAAACGAACCGCACATGTCTAGATTAGACTGAACCTCCAAGGCACCGCTAATGCATCTATTAGCTCCGCCTGAGGATCACTGGACATTGACCCATATCTGGGTAGCTTGGTATTGAGACAAGACACCATGAGATCTATCTCTGGCCTCCCCCACATTTTGCATATCTCCGCAAACACTTCGGGATGGAGAGACCATTTCCCTGGATGAAAGGCTTGCCTGCAGAGAAAATCCGCTTCCCAGTTGTCCACACCCGGAATGTGGATCACTGACAGCAAAGAGCTGTGGGCCTCCGCCCACTCCAGAATCTGAGATACTACCCTCATTGCTAGGGAGCTTCTCGTTCCCCGCTGATAGTTGATGTAAGCCACCAAGGTTATATTGTCTGACTGGAATCTGATAAACCGGGACGAACCCAGAAGCGGCGAAGACTTCAGATCATTTTAGATTGCTCGAAGTTCCAGAATGTTGATCAGGAGGGAGCATTCCTCATGAGACCAAAGGCCCTGTGTCTTCTTGGCACCCCAAACCGCTCCCTATCCTGATAGACTTGCGTCCGTAGTCACAATCTCCCAGGATGGTCTTAGAAAGGATGTCCCTCGGGACAGATAATCTGGACAGAGACACCAAGAGAGCGATTCTCTCGACCGGATGTCCAGGGAAATTTGTTGAGACAGATCCGAATGATCGCCGTTCCACTGCCTCAGCATGCACAGCTGTAATGGTCTGAGATGGAACCAGGCATAGGGAATTATGTCCATGCTGGACACCATTACCTCCATACACTGAGCCACAGATGGCAATAAGGAGATCCGGAGGGCAAGACATGCCGAAGCTAGCTTGCAACGTCTCTGGTCGTTTAGAAATATCCTCATGGATATTTAGTCTATTATAGTACCCAGGAATTGTACCCTGCTGTTTGGAATAAGAGAACTCTTCTCTAAGTTTATCTTCCATCCATGTGATCGAATAAGGGAGAGAAGAGATACCAAATGGTCCTCCGCCAGACGAAAAGATGGTGCTTGACCCAGAATGTCGTCCAACTATGGAGCTGCTGCTATACCTTGGGTTCTGGCGACGGCCAGGAGAGCTCCTATAACCCCTGTAAAGATTCTTGGAGCAGTAGCTAGACCAAATGGAAGAGCAATGAACTGGAAGTGCTGATCCAGGAACGCAAACCTTAGTAACTGGAAGTAGTCCCTGTGGATTGGAAGGTAGGCATCCTTCAGATCTATAGTGGTCATGAAGTGAACTAGAGGAAGGATGGACCTTATTGCCTCCATTTTGAAAGAGGGGACATTTAGAAACTTGTTTAAGCACTTGTCCAGAATCGGGCGGAAAGTTCCCTCCTTCTTTGGGACCACAAAAAGGTTTGAATAGTATCCCAAAACTCTTTTTGCGATAGGAACTGGGACACTAAGGAGGACAGATCCCACACGCATCCCAGAAAGGCTTCCCTCTTTTCTGGTTTTGCAAACAGGCTGGAGAGGAGAAATCTGACCTTGGGTGGATGAGATTTGAAACCTATCTTGTATCCCTGAGCTCCCGGATCCTGCACGTCCCTGAACCAAGCATCTGAAGACAGCGACAGTCTGCCTCTACACGTTCCAGCGCCGGATCGGAGGGGCGCCCCTTCATGCCGACTTGTTCTCGGCGGGTTCTTGTTCAGCTTGGATTTATTCAAGGATTGAGCCGGCTTCCAAGAGCTCTTGGTTTGCTCGGGCTTAGAGGACTGCTGACGTTGGGACTCCGAACAAAAGGAACGAAAATTAGATCCTTGTCCCTTAGATTTGTTCTTTTTATCCTGCGGTAGGAAGGCACCCTTGCCCCCTATAACTGTGGAGATAATGGAGTCCAGGACTCGACCAAATAAAATATTTCCCTTAAAGGGGAGGGAAAGTAGTTTAGACTTAGAAGTCATGTCAGCCAGAGCGCCCGACGGGTCTGTACTGAGAAATCAGAGATTTTAGCATTCAGGTGAATAATCTGCACGTTTGCATCACAGATAAAAGAATTAGTAATTCTCAAAGCTTTAATTATTTCTTGGATAACATCAAGGGGACCCTCCACCTCTAACAAATCCACTAAGGAGTCGCACCAGAGGCAACAGCTGCTACCGGTTGAAATAAATATCCTGTATGCTGAAACATTTTCCTGAGAAAAGTTTCCACATTCTTATCCAACGGCTTTCTGAATGACGAGCTATCCTCAAGAGGTATAGTAGTGCGCTTAGCCAACGTGGAGATAGCGCCATCCACCGTCCATCCTACTGTACTGATGGACAAAAATTATTATATAGGTGAAATAAAGGGACAATTACAGGATCACACTACATATAAGAAATTGAATCATAATCCTGTTAATTTACTACAAAAAGAAAACAGAATTTATGTTTACCTGATAAATTTCTTTCTCCAACGGTGTGTCCGGTCCACGGCGTCATCCTTACTTGTGGGATATTCTCTTCCCCAACAGGAAATGGCAAAGAGCCCAGCAAAGCTGGTCACATGATCCCTCCTAGGCTCCGCCTACCCCAGTCATTCGACCGACGTTAAGGAGGAATATTTGCATAGGAGAAACCATATGGTACCGTGGTGACTGTAGTTAAAGAAAATAAAATATCAGACCTGATTAAAAAAACCAGGGCGGGCCGTGGACCGGACACACCGTTGGAGAAAGAAATTTATCAGGTAAACATAAATTCTGTTTTCTCCAACATAGGTGTGTCCGGTCCACGGCGTCATCCTTACTTGTGGGAACCAATACCAAAGCTTTAGGACACGGATGAAGGGAGGGAGCAAATCAGGTCACCTAAATGGAAGGCACCACGGCTTGCAAAACCTTTCTCCCAAAAATAGCCTCAGAAGAAGCAAAAGTATCAAACTTGTAAAATTTGGTAAAAGTGTGCAGTGAAGACCAAGTCGCTGCCCTACATATCTGATCAACAGAAGCCTCGTTCTTGAAGGCCCATGTGGAAGCCACAGCCCTAGTGGAATGAGCTGTGATTCTTTCGGGAGGCTGCCGTCCGGCAGTCTCGTAAGCCAATCTGATGATGCTTTTAATCCAAAAAGAGAGAGAGGTAGAAGTTGCTTTTTGACCTCTCCTTTTACCTGAATAA
This sequence comes from Bombina bombina, assembly GCF_027579735.1. Lineage (NCBI taxonomy): Eukaryota > Metazoa > Chordata > Amphibia > Anura > Bombinatoridae > Bombina > Bombina bombina. Next base: position 98,836,734 of record NC_069508.1, read on the forward strand.
ACAACAAACAAGGAAGATGTTTGTCTAAAATCCTTTGTAGCATCTAAATAGAATTTTAGAGCGCGAACAACATCCAAATTGTGCAACAAACGTTCCTTCTTTGAAACTGGTTTTGGACACAGAGAAGGTACGATAATCTCCTGGTTAATGTTTTTGTTAGAAACAACTTTTGGAAGAAAACCAGGTTTAGTACGTAAAACCACCTTATCTGCATGGAACACCAGATAAGGAGGAGAACACTGCAGAGCAGATAATTCTGAGACTCTTCTAGCAGAAGAAATCGCAACTAAAAACAAAACTTTCCAAGATAATAACTTAATATCAACGGAATGTAAGGGTTCAAACGGAACCCCCTGAAGAACTGAAAGAACTAAATTGAGACTCCAAGGAGGAGTCAAAGGTTTGTAAACAGGCTTGATTCTAACCAGAGCCTGAACAAAGGCTTGAACATCTGGCACAGCTGCCAGCTTTTTGTGAAGTAATACCGACAAGGCAGAAATCTGTCCCTTCAGGGAACTTGCAGATAATCCTTTTTCCAATCCTTCTTGAAGGAAGGATAGAATCCTAGGAATCTTAACCTTGTCCCAAGGGAATCCTTTAGATTCACACCAACAGATATATTTTTTCCAAATTTTGTGGTAAATCTTTCTAGTCACAGGCTTTCTGGCCTGAACAAGAGTATCGATCACAGAATCTGAGAATCCTCGCTTTGATAAAATCAAGCGTTCAATCTCCAAGCAGTCAGCTGGAGTGAAACCAGATTCGGATGTTCGAACGGACCCTGAACAAGAAGGTCTCGTCTCAAAGGTAGCTTCCAAGGTGGAGCCGATGACATATTCACCAGATCTGCATACCAAGTCCTGCGTGGCCACGCAGGAGCTATCAAGATCACCGACGCCCTCTCCTGCTTGATCCTGGCTATCAGCCTGGGGATGAGAGGAAATGGCGGGAACACATAAGCTAGTTTGAAGGTCCAAGGTGCTACTAGTGCATCCACTAGAGCCGCCTTGGGATCCCTGGATCTGGCCCCGTAGCAAGGAACTTTGAAGTTCTGACGAGAGGCCATCAGATCCATGTCTGGAATGCCCCACAGGTGAGTGACTTGGGCAAAGATTTCCGGATGGAGTTCCCACTCCCCCGGATGCAATGTCTGCCGACTCAGAAAATCCGCTTCCCAATTTTCCACTCCTGGGATGTGGATAGCAGACAGGTGGCAGGAGTGAGACTCCGCCCAAAGAATAATTTTGGTTACTTCTTCCATCGCTAGGGAACTCCTTGTTCCCCCCTGATGGTTGATGTACGCAACAGTCGTCATGTTGTCTGATTGAAACCGTATGAACCTGGTCCTCGCAAGCTGGGGCCAGGCCTGGAGCGCATTGAATATCGCTCTCAGTTCCAGAATATTTATCGGTAGAAGAGATTCTTCCCGAGACCAAAGACCCTGAGCTTTCAGGGATCCCCAGACCGCGCCCCAGCCTATCAGACTGGCGTCGGTCGTGACAATGACCCACTCTGGTCTGTGGAACATCATCCCTTGAGACAGATTGTCCAGGGACAGCCACCAACGGAGTGAGTCTCTGGTCCTCTGATTTACTTGTATCTTCGGAGACAAGTCTGTATAGTCCCCATTCCACTGACTGAGCATGCACAGTTGTAATGGTCTTAGATGAATGCGCGCAAAAGGAACTATGTCCATCGCCGCCACCATCAACCCGATCACTTCCATGCACTGAGCTATGGAAGGAAGAGGAACGGAATGAAGTATCCGACAAGAGTCCAGAAGCTTTGTTTTTCTGGCCTCTGTTAGAAAGATCCTCATTTCTAAGGAGTCTATAATTGTTCCCAAGAAGGGAACCCTTGTTGACGGGGATAGAGAACTCTTTTCCACGTTCACTTTCCAGCCGTGAGATCTGAGAAAGGCCAGGACAATGTCCGTGTGAGCCTTTGCTTGAGGAAGGGACGACGCTTGAATCAGAATGTCGTCCAGGTAAGGTACTACTGCAATGCCCCTTGGTCTTAGCACCGCTAGAAGGGACCCTAGTACCTTTGTGAAAATCCTTGGAGCAGTGGCTAATCCGAAAGGAAGCGCCACGAACTGGTAATGTTTGTCCAGGAATGCAAACCTTAGGAACCGATGATGTTCCTTGTGGATAGGAATATGTAGATACGCATCCTTTAAATCCACCGTGGTCATAAATTGACCTTCCTGGATGGAAGGAAGGATAGTTCGAATGGTTTCCATCTTGAACGATGGGACCTTGAGAAATTTGTTTAAGATCTTGAGATCTAGGATTGGTCTGAACGTTCCCTCTTTTTTGGGAACTATGAACAGATTGGAGTAGAACCCCATCCCTTGTTCTCTTAATGGAACAGGATGAATCACTCCCATTTTTAACAGGTCTTCTACACAATGTAAGAACGCCTGTCTTTTTATGTGGTCTGAAGACAACTGCGACTTGTGGAACCTCCCCCTTGGGGGAAGTCCCTTGAATTCCAGAAGATAACCCTGGGAGACTATTTCTAGCGCCCAAGGATCCAGAACATCTCTTGCCCAAGCCTGAGCGAAGAGAGAGAGTCTGCCCCCCACCAGATCCGGTCCCGGATCGGGGGCCAATATTTCATGCTGTCTTGGTAGCAGTGGCAGGTTTCTTGGCCTGCTTTCCCTTGTTCCAGCCTTGCATTGGTCTCCAAGCTGGCTTGGCCTGAGAAGTATTACCCTCTTGCTTAGAGGACGTAGCACCTTGGGCTGGTCCGTTTTTACGAAAGGGACGAAAATTAATTGCGAAAAAACATGAAGGAATTGTTCAAAATTCACCAAATTTTCACCACAGCGTCTTAAAGCCTTGAAAATATTGCACACCAATTTTGGAAGCTTTAACCCTTAAAATAACGGAACCGGAGCCGTTTTAAGCTTTAAACCCCTTTACAGTCCCTGGTATCTGCTTTGCTGAGACCCAACCAAACCCAAAGGGGAATACGATACCAAATGACGCCTTCAGAAGTCTTTTATAAGTATCAGAGCTCCTCTCACATGCGACTGCATGCCATGCCTCTCAAAAACAAGTGCGCAACACCGGCGCGAAAATGAGACTCTGCCTATGCTTTGGGAAAGCCCCTAAAGAATAAGGTGTCTAAAACAGTGCCTGCCGATATTATTAAATCAAAATACCCAGAATAAATGATTGAATAATGAAAAACTACAGTTAAACACTAAAAAACTCTAAGCCATCTCCGTGGAGATGTTGCCTGTACAACGGCAAAGAGAATGACTGGGGTAGGCGGAGCCTAGGAGGGATCATGTGACCAGCTTTGCTGGGCTCTTTGCCATTTCCTGTTGGGGAAGAGAATATCCCACAAGTAAGGATGACGCCGTGGACCGGACACACCTATGTTGGAGAAATCTCATATATTTTGGAGAAAGCCTTTAATAATAACATCCTAGATAAAAAGCTAAAAGAATACCTCTATATACAAAATCCATGAACACCTATATTTTATTCAGTTCCAAAGGTCCATAAGGATGTAAAAAGACCACCTGGTAGACCCATAGTCTCCAGTGTTCAATCTGTATTCTCTAATATCTCTATATTTGTTGATAAAATCTTGCAGCCAGAAGTTAACAAAATGTCATCATATATTAAGGACACTAACCATTTTCTTGAAAAAGCCAAAAATTTAGAATTCCCCTCTAGCAAATATATCCTCTTTACTATGGACGTGAAAAGTCTGTATACATGCATAAAGCATGAGACAGGCATTTCAATTATTATGAAAAACTTATTGAACAACAATATATGCAGAGAAAAACAAGGTCAATTCATTGAAGAGTTACTTAGACTAATTTTATTTTGCAATTATTTTCTGTTTGAAGATGAGTGGTATGTACAGTTAAGGGGCACAGCCATGGGGTCCAATGTCGCCCCATCATATGCCAATCTCTTTATGAATGAGATAGAGGAGAGAATCATCTACGAGAATAACATGTTTAAACAGTATGGCTCCATATGGTGGAGATTCATAAATGATGTCTTTGGCATATGGTGGGGTGACATTGGATCCTTGGAGGAATTCGTTAGAGAGGTAAATTCAGCAGTACAAGACCTTGAGTTGACTATTACCTTTAGTGAAGAAAGTGTGACATTTTTAGATACAGAGATCACTAAAGCAGGTAATATATTAGAATTTGATTTATACACCAAGAGCACAGATAAAAACACCTTACTCAGGTTTGACAGCTTCCATCCAAGACCCCTGGTAGAATCCCTCCTAAAGAGTCAGTTACTTCGAGTGAAGAGAATAGTCAGTAGTGAACAAAAATGTATTCAACGCATAGATGAAATGGCAGACAAATTCATAGAAAGAGGTTATCCAAATAAACTCATTGAAGAAAAAAAGAGGGAGGTATTGAAGCATGACAATAGGAACAATGTCTCTAAACAAAAAGAGAACAGGATGGTTTTCATTTCCCAGTACAGTCACTTTAGCAAAGAGATAACGAAAAGTATAAGAAAACATTGGCACATACTAAGTGACTGTAACGATAAGATACCTATTTTTAAGAATCCACCTCTAATGGCACACAGACGAGTAAAAAACTTGAGAGACCATTTGGTCAAGTCTGATGTAGGCCCCAGTAAAGGTAATATTCAAACATACATTGGTAGTAAAAATTATGGCACATACCCATGCCTAAACTGCATGAGTTGTAGTTCCATAATTAAAGGGAAATCCTTTCACCATCCACACAATGGCACTAGGTATGATATCAATGGCTTCTATACATGCAATACTACTCATGTAGTATATCTAATAAAGTGTCCTTGTTCCTTTATTTATCTAGGAGAGACCATCCGCAGGGTAAAAGACAGGATGAGCCAACGTCGCTCCAATATACGTTGTAAAAATAAGGAAGCCCCTGTATCTAGCCATTTAATTGAGAAAGGCCATAACATTAGCCAAATGAGATGGCAAGTAATTGACCACATAAAAGTACAAAGAAATGGCCAAAATAGAGAAATATTATTGAAACAAAAAGAATCTTGGTGGATTTACAAGTTAGATACTATGTCCGTTTACTTATAATTGTTGTTATGTATAAGAATATCCTATTTGGATAATACATGTCTTAATTCTTTTGTTGATTCTATAGTTCAATTTCTATTTTATTCTCTAATCCAATAAGTTTATTCTCTAATCCATTCCTTTTACAAATATTAAATTTGTCAATTTTCATAAAATATCCAATTGTCTATGTACATATCTCGCTCCTGAAGTCTAATACGTATGGTACATTTTTACTGTTCACAAAAATTAAGGGGTATGAAATATAATCAAAAAATTGCTTTGCCTGTTAATTGACTCATTACACAATATGAATGTTTGATACATATAACATGAATTTTTTCTATGCATAGAATGAATCTACTACATATACAATGAATTTCTCATATAAAATGAATTTAAATCAATAGGTTCCATAATAAATTGTTCCAAATTTTTCCAAAAATTTTTCAAAATTTCTCCATATACCTAGGTGGGTATTTATTTAATTAAATAAATAAATAGCTAGATACTATTATCTTACAATCAACTTGCAAGCATCTAAAATAAGCATGAAACATTATATGTTAGTGTAGAAAATCATTAACCTATGAAAAGATCTTCTTACTATATAAAATCGTATGCTATATTTGTTACATCAACTTTTTATTTTAAGTTTGTATATATATGGAATGTTTTATCTGTAATGTAAATATGTGTCAGCAGGTGTCGCTAGTGTTACATCTTTTTCAAGTTGTGGGCCCTGTGGCGCCAAATCAACAGGTATAAAAGTTGTTTCAGTAATGTGTCAGCCTATGCATGATTAAGAGGTGTTAACCTCGAAACATTGCACTTATATGTCCTAATAAAGATTATTTTTACTATTGGAGAGCTGTGGACACCTTCTTTGTTTTGGATATCCTTTTGGTGAAGAGGCAGTTCACCTGTCTTCACGGGCACTCCATTCCTTTGGTGCTGTTCCACCTTTGTTTGTTGCCATCCACCTTAGGGACGGAACCCCACAACTCCAGCTGGAAGTCCGGGACCGGGAATCATTTTTTAAAGGCAGATGAAGGGGAAAAGGAAGATCCAATTCTATCCCACTCGTTTTTAAAAATATTCGCCATTTTTACAGGTACAGGAAAGGTTAGCAGCGCTACCCTGTCCTCGTACACTCTGTCTAATTTAGGAATCAAAAGTTCATCAGGCAACTTGGCCTCTGGAACCTCTAAAGTCGACAAAACCTCCTTTAGAAGAAAACGTAAGTGTTCAATTTTAAATCTAAAGGTTGGCTCCTCCGCAGCCGGAGGCCTAAAGGTTGCATACTCCGATCCAGAATTTTCACCCTCTGAAGACTCAGAGTCTGACCCATCCTGAGATACTTGAAAGGCAGACTAATCTAACAAATCACTGGATGTCCCCTGGACCGGAGAGCTATGTTTAACCTTTCGCTTGCGCTTGGCAGGGCGAGGTAAAGCACTAAGAGCCTCAGACACTGCCGATTTTAATTTTGCGGTGAAGTCTTATGGTAAAAGGCTCCCTCCAGATGGAGGATCAGGCGTGCTACGGGATGCTGCATGTGACAATGGAGATGACTGATGGGTATGCAATTCGTGGGACGGTGAGTCCTCAGAGTTGGATGACTCGGTAGTACTAAAGGGGTTATCCTTCTTAGATATAATAACCTTGTTGATGCATATGGAACATAGTTTAGAGGGCGGGCACACCAAGACCTCCTCACAATATAGACATGTATTAATATTAGGAATAGAGGGAGTACCCTCAAGCATATCAGAATCCTCTATAGCTTACGCTAACAACAGAAGGACATAGAAAAAAGATCTTTTTATTTCTCACTAAACGGCACCTTTATACTCCCAATGACTCGGGCACTCACCACCTCCTAGACCCAGGCAAACAGAGAAACAAGCGTCTTCTCAAACAGGTAGCTTGGTCTGGAAAGTGAAATCGAAAGTGTGACCACACCCAGTCACATGGTGCACAAGGCAAGACCGCCCCTGCTATGAGAAAAAGCGCACCAAGCTACAAGCTGCGCAGTGTTCAAAGTGAAAGTAAAAACCTGTATGATCCGTTACCGCATAACAAAAGTCTATGAGCCCCCAAAAAAATCTGACACATAAAGCAGCATAAAATCAACGTATCACATTTGATCAATCTCCACTGTTCAATAACCTTCCTCAGGTTATTGAACAGGTTATCTATTAAGATAAAAGGAGTCACACTGTGACCCTGTCTTCAGCGTTTTCAAAATAAGTAAAAATTGAAACGATCTTACCAGAATCCGTGCTGTGGAACAGAAACACAGCGTCTCAAGTGTGACAGTCTTGTTGCATCGCTCCTGACATGGACTTGAGTGAAGAAAAAGCAAACAGTGAAACTCGTCAACACTGGTTGCTAAAGGAGTTGTTAGCAGGCAGTCTGGATGGGTTCGCATGAAGACTCTCCCTGCATCTCCAGACTCTAACTTTCATCAATGCTCTCACTGAGAGGCTGACAAGACTACTTAAAACTCCAGTCCCATATCAAAGGGCATATCCCCCTCCTGAGGAACACTCCGAAAATCTTCTAAAACTCCTGTGATGAAAGGCAAAGAATAACTGGGGGATGGGTGAAGTGGGAGAGGTAGTTAAGCCTTTAGCTGGGGTGTCTTTGTTCAGTATTTCCCAACAGTGAGGAATGAAGCCGTGGACTCTCCTTATATTAAGAAGGAAAGATTATTTTGATGTACCACATCTGAGAAAATATCTGTCCTCCATTTAATGAGGGGGATGGGGGAAAAAATGAAAAAAGCAATGTACTTGATGGTTGCTATCATTTGTAACACTATTGAAGCTGATATTCCATCTTCTAAATCTAGAAACCGGTCATTCTGGATCTCCAAGTAGATGGACCATTACATTTATCTACATATTTCTGGGCCCAAGAGAAAGTCTTCATCAGTTCTTTAAATACTGTGGGATTAAATTGGTGCAAGATTCTGAGAAATTTGAAAGCAATAAAAAAATTATCAACATGTAGTCTAGACAGAGAGGCAGACAATTTAGCAGCTTGAATATATTTGGATCAAGCTGAACTAGAAGATTTTTTAGTTCCAAAAAAGTTCTTTCACAGAAACATCCTGGAACCTATTAGTATCATACAGACTTACCCTTACGATTAATAGAAATATAAAGAGTTTGTACAATCTAAAGGCACTCAAATTAGACATTGCATACCATTGAATGCCATTGACATTGAATGTCAAAACAATTCAGAGTTGCTATGAACAAAAAGCAAAAGCTGATTTTCCAGCAGCTAGAACACTCAAAATGCAGTCTTAACAGAACCAATCAAAACATTAAACAAGCCCGACAAGCTTCATTAAGCAGTCTTACAGACAGACAATGAAGAAAGCAGAATCTATTTTCATTCTTCTGGGTTCTCTAAAAGAATAACAAACTTTTAAACGAACCACAGAATAGTAGTACAATTTTAAAAATAGGTGCAACCATTTTACACACATATTCCCAAAGATGTAACACCAATTTAGCAAAGGTAATTACATTAGAAAAAGGAGATTAAACATGCTTTTAACCTTAGCTCTACAATTAATTTATCCACCTCAAACATATTTAGCACCTTCTTTTTTTATAAATTTTGAGTTGTATTAAAAATGCTTTAAATCGATTTGCTTGATCTCTTTAGCAACCTAAAACAAAACCTTCTCTTTTGCATGAAAAAGTGTGAATAACTATCAGACTCACAATCTTACTAACATTTTTAAAGTGCTAAGGTACTGTAAGCATTATATTTGCAGTCCCTGTGGGCTACGACATAAGGCATCTATATATATATATATATATATATATATATATATATCGTGTACATTATATATATATATATATATATATACACATACACACATACAAAGATAATATATATATATATATATATATATATATATACACACACACACACACACATATATATGTATATCAGGAATATGTAATGGGGCAGCCAAGAGTGACTGGAGGACAGAAGCTTTACAGCAGACTTCTGTGAACCAACAATATATGTACTAGACAAAAAAACCATGTGAAATGCCAAGAATTATGCCAAATGACATCACCCCAATCGGTACATGATGACTTCACCTATGCAGAAGCCGTGCCCAACTTCTTTCTTGCAAGTCCATGGAAGTCATAGCAACCAACTTAGGAGCATTTTATTACAGAAGCTAGGAAAGCTTACCATTTGTCTTTACTCTACATTTAAAGGGACAGAAAAAATACATGAACATACATAATACAAACCTAAATAAAGAGTGAGAAAACCATGATATGTGTGAATGAAGGCATATATACAGTGCTGTTATCACCACACATTAAAAAAAAACACAAACATAAATAAACATCCAACCAGATACACAAGGTGTGTATACCAGAGCAGGAAAGGACACTCTACATAAACACAAGACTATGTTGTAAGCAAACTGCAACCCCAATTTCGAAAAAGTTTGGACAGTATGGAAAATGCAAAAAAAAATAAAAAAATAGTAATTTGAAAAATCAATTTACCTTGTACTATATTGAAAACACATTAACACATTATTTGATGTTTTACTTTGTGAATTTAATGTATTTTTTAAAATACACCGATTTATTTCAAATCTGATGACTGCAACACAATCCAAAAATGCTGGGATGGGGCAATTTAGGACTAATAGCAATGTGACAAGTTGAAATAAGAAGGTGATGTGAAACAAGTGAGAATTGTGTAATCATAGTATATTGAAGCCTCCAAAAAGGCCTAGTCCTTGAAGAGCAAGGGTGGGTTGAGGCTTGCCAATTTGCCAACAGATGCGTCAGTGAATAATCCAACACCTTTGGGCATTTCACCTTCTATAGTGCACAAAATAATTAAAAGATTCAAGGAATCTGGTCTAATCTCATGTGTAAAGGGCAAGGCCGAAAACCCCTTCTGAATGCACGTGATTTCAGATAACTCAGATGTCACTGTCTCTAAAACCATCATGAGTCTTTAATGGAAATCCTGACATGGGCTCGGGAATACTTTGGAAAACCTTTTTCAGTCAACACCTTTCGCCGCTGCATCCACAGAAGTTAAGGCTTTACTATGCAAAGCAGAAGCCATACATCAATACTGTACAGAAGTGCCGCTGACTTCTCAGGGCTCAGTTTAAAAACAAAAAACAAAAAAACAGCCATTGTGTTCTCCAGGCCAAAGAGGAAAAGGACCATCCAAGCTGTTATCAGCGTCAGGTCCAAAAAGCCAGCATCTGTCATGGTATGGTGTGTCAGTGTCCATGGCATGGGTAACTTGCACATCTGTGAGGGCACCATTAATGCAGAATGATATGTATACATTTTGGAGCAACATATGCTGCCATCCAGACGTTGTGTTTTCCAGGGACGTCCCTGCATTTTCCAGCAGGACAACATCAAACCACATTCTGGCTGGATTACAAGCACATGGTTGCGTAAGCAGACAGTGCGGGTGCTAGCATGACCTGCCTGCAGTCCTTACCTGTCTCAGATTGAGAATGTGTGGCGCATTATGAAGCGTAAAATAAAGCAACAAAGGCTCCGTACAGTTGCACAGCTGAAGACATGCATAATGGAGGAATGGGAAAAATTCTGCTTGCTAAACTTAACCAACTGGTGTCTTCAGTGCCCAAATGCTTAATAAGTTGATGTCACAGTGGTAAACAGTCGACTGTCCAAGCTTTTTTGAAATGAGTGTATATTTTTAAAAAATACATTAAATTCACAAAGTATAACATCAACTAATGTGTTTTCAATATACTACATGGTGAGGTGAATTTTCAAATGACTTTTTGTTTGGTGTTCTGCATTTTCCATACTGTCTCATCTTTTTCGGAATTGGGGTTGTAGAAAGAACAAGGATTCTACAGGGAGCTCAACATTTTCCTATGTGCTTCTGCACCATCACAGTAAACAAACAAAGATAACCAGTTAACCATATTCTTATACCCACTTAAGCATACAGTATATGGGTGCTTACATATTAGGATTACTTCCAAGTTTACCAACAAAAATCAGGTAATGGCTGGACCCTCAAACTAGCAAACATGATATACCAAGCTGAGTCCAATCTTTATTTATTAAATAAACACTTATGAAAGGGTAGAGCTGTAACATACCTTTACTCCAAATAAGTAGAAGCTAAACTAGCACCAAATGGTGCCATATTACTACAAATTCTGCATAAGGTTCTACAAAACTGAGAAATAATAAAAAATAAATAAATAAAAGAAACTTGGAATAATGTAATTCTAGTAATTTAACATAATTTATGAGAGTGTGATCTTACAATGGGAAAGGCTGTTTAACCCATTAGCTACCGGGACTTTCAGAGAAAAACTTTTCAAAAATACCAGAGAATTTTTAGCATTTACAATAGGCAAAGTACAGAATGACATTAATAAGTCCATTAGGGTTAAGTGGTTAATATGCTTTTACAAAAGCAATGAGTGAGAATGTGTTATCACACTAAGGTACAGTACCTCTGAAAGAAGTAGGTCCATGATGTGGAATACCATGCAAAGTGGAAATTTGGCTGTGAACAGACTGAGAAACCATTGGGAGGCGTACATGTGCGCTTCTAGGTTCAAAGCCATGAAATGTGAATACAGGTCTGGAAGCTGTTCCTGAAAAGACAAGTACAATATGTTAAAGAAAATACAATATTTAACACATAAATGTTTCCATTTAATTTAATCTACTATTAGAGACAATATGACTTATCATAAGGCTTGTACAGACATTCAAAAAACTAATTTTGGATGCTAATCACTAAACTCTATGTAACTGGTATAAAGGGGTTACTCGCTGCTGAAAGCAAAGGTTATCAAACACCAAAATCTGAAACTAAAAAGCTAAATTGCTTGCAAAACAAGATTGTTATTACAGTACTAAACCATCACACTAGTAAAAATACAAACCAAGGAGGACATCCGGGCAGCAGCCATCTTGTAGGTCGCACTGAGCTTCAGCTCCTCAAGTTCTCTCCATTGTTCCTCAATTTATCATCATATTTTGGGCAATACCCTGCTTAAAATAGTAGAGAGGCTTGTCTGAAGAGGTCCGCAATCCAGATATAGGGTTTTGGATAGTGACTGGGCTTCATTGCCCTCAGTACCGGACTTTTCATTTTGAGGCCTTCCCCTATAATAGAAGCCTCAGCCTGTCCCCACAACTAGCTGTGCCTTAAGTGCACAGTCTTAACCCACGATAGTTTTCGCTCTACATCTAGTGGGAACCTGCTATTCTCGCAATACAGCAATAAGCAGGGGCTTTACCATTGGAACAGCACAACACCACTACACCAGAAAGATGGAGGCTCTGGATAAGTGGGAGCATACAGTGACCCAGGTGATACATGACAGCTAACAGAGCTTAGAGAAGGAGCTCCGCAGGCTCCTCATATCTCCACGGCACACAAAAGGAATTCACCTCACAAAACTAGACCCATCAGCAACAGAATCTGAGGGGGATTCCAAGCCTGTCACGTCTGGTTTGCAAAGTGAAATTGAGGCCATAGAGAGGGCTTCCCATGCCAATCCATGTGGTAGCAGAGCAATGGAAAAGCAGCCACAGGTACACAGCCTACCCAGCCCCTCTCCAGATCTCAATACAGGAGACGTGATGACTTCCCTGCCTAACGAATTCGCTCCCATACCCACCCCGGTGGACTTACCTCTCAGAAAAGGGATGCTGAGCCCAACTAACCAGGGGACTCCGATTTCAGAAACCAGTGTTGCGCCAGCCTCTGCCTTGCCTTTGGATGGTAAAAGTACAGAGGGAAGTTCACATGAGCTCATTGCTCGAACCCTGAAGACCGGGATTGCCTTGACAAGATGGATACGCTGGGCGGATCCCATGACCGCACGGAGGCTATCGGTTTTACAAACCTCTGATCAGCAATACGCAGAATTCACATTGGATAAAACAGGGAGCTGTGAAAGTTGCGTTCCTCAGAAGTGATGTTCCTGTTCTTGGCTGAACCAATACCTCCCAGATGACTAAATACTGAAAACAGGGGTAGGTTAGAGCCTTTTCTTACTGAACTGATCTTCTAGTCTGGGACACTGTTCTGATTAACGACAGTATTACTAAGCACCTAGAACTGCCCTGCTAGGTGGATTATAATAGAGACACAAACTTATTAAAGCAAAAGACCTGGAATTTATTGATGCGGTCTGTAAATTCACAACTGTTCACAAGAAATAAAGCCTAGGAGGACAGTACATTTTGCTTATTCTCTACCCCGCACTCATAGTTAAAAACATGCCTTAATCCAACCCATTTTAGCATACCTGGGAAAGTATTATTATATACATATGAGCGACAGGTTCTAGCATAGACCCGTGTGGGTTTTATATACTTTATTACGTCTATTCTAGGCATCTCTATGGTAAACATGTAACCACAGTTAACTATACCTGGTATATTATTGTGTTTGTTTCATGTAGTTTCACTAGTTGAATGTACACACTGTCTATTCACTTTTGCCCATCTATGTTCTGTCCATTATTAGGTTTGTTTGGGGCAGTCCCTTTGTTTGCATATAAGCACTGGACATCAGTATGCTGTTTATATATGTGTTATCCTTTTAGATATTTTAGATGGGCTGTCAATCCTGCTAGCACTCTTATAATGTACAGGTCCTCATGGCCGCTTGGAGATAATTACAAAAAAAGGAACGCCTTATGACCCATAAGTCTATGATCTGCCATTACCAGTTCATCACTAATGCTTTAGAACATGGTTCTAGGTGTACAATCCTAACTGCACATTTAATATATATATGTATATGCCTTCCAGAGCAAATAGCCCATGAGTGCTTCATTACAGAAGACCTATAACAATATTTCCTAAAGAAATCCAAAAATCTATACAACTCTATGCTTAGGGGCAGTAGTTTACCTAAAATATAGACAAATGTTTTTTGTTTTCTTTTGTATCTACTTGGACTGGAAATATCTAAGTTATGTACATACTTGTTGGTGTCTAGTTGTGAACAATGTTTGCCATATTTTCCCACATGTGAATATTTCTGTATGCCCCCTTTTCAGTCGTATCACAGACAAAGGAACTAGATAACATTATACACTTGTACTCTTATTCCCTTTTAGATTGAGCCCACAGCGTTCTTAATAAAATAAAAAAAATAAAAAAATTGAGGTTTCCTTTTGAGACTCAAAAGTAGTCTCCTAGAGCTTGTGTGTCATGATTCCACCTTAAATCCCTTTGTCCACCTTTACTATTCACCTATAAAAGGATATCAGACACACCTGTTTAATGCTTGATTATTGAAGTTGTGTTTCTGAAGAACTTCCTGTTCCTCCGTTTCTACTCTTTCAAGCCTTTAACTAATTTTTGAGAATCATCTACGTTGGATCAAGTTTTCACTTTCAAAGTGTATCTCAAGTGATTATATCTTCCAAAACTTACTTCTCCAAGGTATTTATCCCTTGCCGTAATCTATAGCCTGAATCTGTGACGTCATCTCACACGCTGTATCACAGGAGCCGTACAGCACTCGCATCTTGCAGCCTCCTCCTCTCTGACCTGTTCAGTGAACGCTGCCTAATCAATAACGCTGCTTCCCAGCTGTGTCTTCGATACATTTCAGTCTCCGATCAGGTACAAACTTCCTCAAGCTCATAAACTGTTTTTGCCTCAAGTAAGATCATCTTGTAACTTACAAAGTATATTTTGTTAATTCAAGTTTACATCTCATATTTAGCGGATACATATTTTTTCTATCTTTTTGCTCACCATTTTGTCTCCTATTTTTCTCTTGTGCGCACAGAGTGTATTATTTTTTGTCATTAATACAGCCTGTCTCTTGTAAGACAAATCTTATTCTGAGTGAGTTTACTTGAAGAATCTTTCTCCTCAGATTTCCCACTCTGTATTATTTTTTATTTACACAAATCATTTTCAATTACTAATATTAAGTTGCTTTATTCCATGAGTTTAACTTATTCAAAGCTATATTTGTTAAATATTGGAAAAAGCTACAAATCTATTTTTTATTTTCCTGGAGACATGACAGAATAATCAAGCCTTAAAAATATATAAAGTTACTCTTAAATATGGATCCTGCAGCAATGGCAAATGAAATAACCAGTTTAAATCAAAAGGTGGAGATATTAGCTCAGGGTTTAACAGAGTTAAAAAATGAAAATAACACTTTGAAAAGTATTATGAATGACTTTATTACACAAAAGGCAGCTGAACACCCTGAACCAAAGATTAACCCACCAAGTGTGTTTGCTGGTGTACGCACTCGCTTCCGTGAATTTCGCAATGCATGCTTACTCATGTTCTCTATGAAACCTAAAACATATTATTCTGATAGAGTAAAAGTATGTACTGTGATCTCATATTTAAGTGGGGAACCCAGATTATGGGCTGACAAATTTTTTGAGGCTAATGATCCCATTTTAGGTTCACTGGAAGATTTCTTTAACGCAATGGCTTTATTGTATGAGGACCGCAACACCCAACTCACTGCTGAAAATAACTTAAGAACACTTAAGCAGGGCAAACGGCCAGTTGAGGACTACGTCGCTGAGTTTCAACTGTGGGCTACGGAGTCTCAGTGGAACTCAGTCTCTCTACGCAACCAGTTTCGTCTGGGACTATCAGAACATTTGAAAGATGAGTTATCTCGTATTGAGTTCCCAGACACGCTTGAGTCTCTCATAAAGATCTCTATTTCAATGGATAGGAGATTCAGGGAACGCCGTGCTGAAAAGGTACCACCTGAACCATATCCAAAGAAGTACCATCAACCACATGTACAACAACCATCTTCAAGTCCTGTACCTATGGAAATTGGCACAATTAAGGGTCCTCTAACATACGAAGAAAAACAAAGAAGAAGAAGTTTAAATCTTTGTATGTATTGTGGAAACAAAGACCACACAGTGTCCACTTGTCCAACTCTAATACGCCAGAAGAGGGGTAAGATATTGATAGTTAACCCTCAAATTAATTCTAAAATGATATCACACTTAACCATTTCATTGTCTTTGCAGTGGGATCAACATCTTCTGCTGAATGAGGCCATGATCGATTCAGGGGCGTTTGGCATGTTCATGGATCAATTTTATGTTACAAAAAATAAAATACCCAGAGTGTTAAAGCAATTCCCTATTCTTGTCAAAGTTATTGATGGTTCCACTCATTTAAAAGGTCCAATAACACACCACACTATTCCACTACTCACTACTACAGGTAATGGACATACTGAATATATCACATTCGATATACTACCTAACTCTATCCATCCTATCATTTTAGGATACCCTTGGTTGCAGCTGCATAATCCAAGTATTGATTGGGTAACCAATAATATACAATATACATCTCAGTACTGTACCAATACTTGTTACCCTACAATCTCTATAAACCACATACAACCTCAACTACCCCCAGAATACCTTGAGTTTTCAGATGTGTTTAATCTTAAAGAGGCAGAAAATCTACCACCACATAGGCCATTCGATTGTCCTATAGACACTAAACCTAATACCACCATACCTTTTGGTAAAATATATCCTATGTCTAATAAAGAATTACAATACCTTAGAGAATATCTCGATGAAAATTTAAGAAAAGGGTTTATATCCACTTCCACTTCTCCAGCAGCAGCTGGAATGTTTTTTGTGACCAATAAAGATGGTACTATACGTCCTATTATAGATTACAGGGGTTTAAATGAAATTACAGTAAAAAACTCATCCACTTCCACTCATCCCTGAACTCTTAGAAAGATTAACTGATGCTCAAATCTTTACCAAACTAGATTTGAAAGGTGCGTATAATCTCATACGCATAAGGAAAGGGGATGAGTGGAAAACAGCTTTTAAAACTCGTTATGGCTTATATCAGTACAATGTCATGCCTTTTGGCTTGACAAATGCTCCAGCAACTTTTCAGTTTTTTATAAATGAGATATTCAAGGATTTATTAGATATCTGCGTAGTGATATATCTAGATGACATTTTAATTTATTCTAAGAACATAACTGATCACATCAAACACGTACGATGGGTTTTAATGAGGTTAAGAGAGCATCATCTTTATGCTAAATTAGAGAAATGTCAATTCCATGTAAAGACAATCAAATTTCTGGGTTACATCATCTCCCCAACTGGCATAGAAATGGATCCTGACAAAATAAAGGTTGTTTTGGATTGGCCTGTCCCTACCAATTTAAAATCTCTCCAAAAGTTTCTTGGTTTTTCCAATTTTTACAGAAGATTTATTCAGGGGTATTCTTCCATAGTTCAACCCTTAACTAAATTGACAGGAAAAATTAAATTCTGTTGGACTACTGAAGCACAAGAAGCTTTCGAACATCTGAAAAAATGTTTTACTTCAGCTCCCATCTTACAGCTTCCTGATCCAGATGCAGATTTTACCTTAGAAGTTGATGCCTCAAATGTTGGTGTTGGGGCAATTTTGTCTCAACGACGCATTGGATCACAAGTTAACCATCCTGTTGCCTTTTATTCCCGACTCTTGACTCCAGCAGAAAGGAATTACTCTGTGGGTGACCTAGAACTTTTGGCAATAAAAGTTGCCATGGAACATTGGAGGCATATTCTTGAAGGCACATCCAAACCTTTTTTAGTACTTACAGATCACAAGAATCTACAGTACCTAAAGAAAAACAAAACTTTATCTTCACGTCAGGTCCGATGGTCCCTTTTTCTAGATCGCTTTAACTATCTCATCCACTACCGTCCAGGATCAAAAAACACTCAAGCAGACTCTCTATCCAGAACTTTTCAGAATGTACCTGAAAAGGAAGAGGCACAAAATATCATACCCACTCACAGATTCTTAGCCTCCATTACCTCATTCCATTCTGATCTACTACATGCTCAACTCAAAGAATCCACAATCCCTTCAATCTGTACTAAAGATTCTAAGACTGGTTTATATCATTATCACAAACTTCTGTATGTACCACCAACATTAAGAAAACAATTACTTCATCATTTCCATAATCTTCCATTAGCAGGACATCCGGGTATTACTAAAACCCATGAATTGTTGAATAGAGAATATTGGTGGCCGAAAATGAAACAAGATATTTGTAGCCATATCACTGACTGCCAAGTTTGTTCCCGAACCAAACGACCTTCGCATAAACCATTCGGTTTGTTGACTCCTCTGCCAATACCTGACACTCCTTGGCATATGATATCAATGGATTTCATTGTAGAGTTACCACCTTCGAAGAACTATACCTGTATCCTCGTAGTCGTTGATCACCTTACTCGTATGGGACATTTCATTCCACTTAAGAAGATACCCTCTGCAACAACCACTGCTACCTGTTTCATTAACCATATCGTAAAATTACATGGTCTACCACTTTCAATAGTTACAGATAGGGGAACTCAGTTCACCTCCAGATTCTGGAGGGAATTGTGTCGTCTATTGAAGATCACCCCCAGATTCACAACAGCTTTTCATCCGCAGTCTAACGGTTTGACAGAACGACTAAATAAAACATTAGAGCAGTATCTTCGGTGTTATATATCTCAAGTTCAAGATGATTGGTCAGACTGGCTACCAATGGCGGAATTCGCTTATAATAATTCGATTAACACTTCTACTAAAATGACACCATTTTTTGCTTCTTATGGTTATCATTTGAGAACAATACCCACTTCTAACATCACCTCATCTTCTCCCTATGCTGTCAAATATATTACTGAACTGAAAAACTCCATACCTTTATTGAAAAAACATCTGGAGACTGCAAAAGATAAACAAAAGTTTTATTTTGACAAGAAACATATACCTCCCCCATCATATAAACCTGGAGATCGTGTATGGTTATCCACGAAAAATATAAAACTGAAAGTTCCCTGCAAAAAATTGGCAACCCAATTTATAGGTCCCTTCAAAATTAAGAAAATCCTGAATCCTAATGCAGTCGTTCTCCATTTGCCAGCTCATCTACGGATTCATCCTTCCTTCCATGTGTCTCTCTTGAAACCTTATTCTGGTACATTAGACTCACTACCCGGGAATGATTCCTCTGATGCGGATTTGTGTGCAGATCAGTCTGAATTCGAGGTGGAAAAGATCTTGGATTCCCGCAACCGTTGGAGACAGGTTGAATATCTGGTCCGTTGGTTGGGATATGGTCCTGAAGAAGACTCTTGGATTCCTTTACGTGATATTCAGGCTCCAGAGCTCTTACGTGAATTTCATCTTCACAACCCTTCCAAACCTGGGTCTCTGCTCCCAGGAGGTCCGCCTTGAGACGGGGGATCTGTCATGATTCCACCTTAAATCCCTTTGTCCACCTTTACTATTCACCTATAAAAGGATATCAGACACACCTGTTTAATGCTTGATTATTGAAGTTGTGTTTCTGAAGAACTTCCTGTTCCTCCGTTTCTACTCTTTCAAGCCTTTAACTAATTTTTGAGAATCATCTACGTTGGATCAAGTTTTCACTTTCAAAGTGTATCTCAAGTGATTATATCTTCCAAAACTTACTTCTCCAAGGTATTTATCCCTTGCCGTAATCTATAGCCTGAATCTGTGACGTCATCTCACACGCTGTATCACAGGAGCCGTACAGCACTCGCATCTTGCAGCCTCCTCCTCTCTGACCTGTTCAGTGAACGCTGCCTAATCAATAACGCTGCTTCCCAGCTGTGTCTTCGATACATTTCAGTCTCCGATCAGGTACAAACTTCCTCAAGCTCATAAACTGTTTTTGCCTCAAGTAAGATCATCTTGTAACTTACAAAGTATATTTTGTTAATTCAAGTTTACATCTCATATTTAGTGGATACATATTTTTCTATCTTTTTGCTCACCATTTTGTCTCCTATTTTTCTCTTGTGCGCACAGAGTGTATTATTTTTTGTCATTAATACAGCCTGTCTCTTGTAAGACAAATCTTATTCTGAGTGAGTTTACTTCAAGAATCTTTCTCCTCAGATTTCCCACTCTGTATTATTTTTTATTTACACAAATCATTTTCAATTACTAATATTAAGTTGCTTTATTCCATGAGTTTAACTTATTCAAAGCTATATTTGTTAAATATTGGAAAAAGCTACAAATCTATTTTTTATTTTCCTGGAGACATGACATTGTGATGGCCCTCTGTAGCATCATACTTCTGGTAATATTACGAGGTCCAAAAGTGACCTCAAGAGATATTTCGAGGGTTTACTATACAAAAGGTTAGTTGTGCGTTTCTCTGTACTTTTATATATCATTAGTGGACTGTGTTATGTGTATTTTGCCTGATTTTTCTCCACTTTATGTTTGGAAACAACTTCATTGTATCGATTTCATTGACATGATTGTATTGCCTTGTTTTAAACCTCAATAAAAAAAAATTACAAACAAAAAACAGGGATATGAATAATACATCTAAGTTATTCCAAATAAAATTTGGATAAACTACCTTATTATACTTAAAATATGAGAGAAAGTCTATTTTCCCCTTTATATAATAAGGTTGTGTACACAGACTTTAATTTTCGCTTTTCATCTGTAAGAAAGCATGCACATAGACCATAAGGCGGCATCATTAAAATAGACAAAAACATGCAGCCTAATTCCTATTTAATAGCAATACTACTAATAGAGAGACAATTATGTGATCTATCAGTTATGTATCCCTCTTCTTCAAGCAAGGTTTTATCTCTGCATAACCAGGTTCTGCCGACATGTCTATAGAGTGGGTAACTCCGTTTTGATGCACTCTCTTGTTATATACACAGTAATTTTCCTCTTACACATTTGTATTTGATATGCTTTAGCAAGTGGATAAATAGGCATTTTACAGAGGAGGTCCTTAGTCACTTCTGGAAGTGGAGTGTTGTGACCTTGGTCCATATGTTTATCTCTCTTTAACTTGCACTCAATTTGCAGTAATTCACAACAGGAAATGTATAGCTAACCAGCGCTACAGAATTTTGCGGCGCTATACAAATAAATGTTAATAATAATAAGAAAAATAGAGACACACACTCAGCTGAGACAAAACAAAAGCAAGAATAACTTCCATGCCTGTTTATTTTCAGGGTCACTCAGGGTGCATACTCTTAGCACACAATGGGGCCTAGTTATCAACGTGTCTACTTTACCTGCCAATACGCCCGCCTAAGCTTGCCTACCATCGCCGCCCAGACCTTCAATATTTCGCCAAAGTTATCAATAAAGCTGTCAAAAAGCCGCGCACCAAGTACGGGGCGATGAGCAGCGGACTGTGATAGTTATCACTCATCCGATCTCGCTGCTCTTCGGCTTTTTCACATCTTTATTGCTAGCATGTCATTAAGCACCCACACTAAACTACACTGTTCTGCCCCCTATACCGGTGCCCCCGGAGCCCCCTGCAACTCAAAGTTATTAACCCCTAAACTGCCGCTCCTAGACCCCGCCGAAACTCTTATAAATGTATTAACCCCTAAACCGCCGCCCCCGGACACCGCCGCCACCTACATTATACCTAGTAACCCCTATCCTGCCCCCCCTATACCGCCCCCACCTATAATAAATTTATCAACCCCTATCCTGACGATCCCGGACATCGCAGCAACTAAATAAATAGTTTAACCACTAAACCGCCGCTCCCGGACCCCGCCGCAACCTATATTAAACTTATTAACCCCTAATCTGCCCCCCCCCCTACACAGTCGCCACCTATAATAAGTTTATTAACCCCTATCCTGCCCCCCCTATACCGCCGCAACCTATAATAAATTTATTAACCCCTATCCTGCCCCCCCTACACCACCGCCACTGTAATAAAATTATTAACCCCTAAACCTAAGTCTAACACTAACCCTAACACCCCCCTAACTTAAATATTAATTAAATAAATCTAAATAATATTTCTCTTATTAAATAAATTAATCCTATTTAAAACTAAATACTTACCTTTAAAATAAACCCTAAAATAGCTACAATATAAATAATAATTATATTGTAGCTATTTTAGGATTTATTTTTATTTTACAGGCATCTTTCAATTTATTTTAACTAGGTACAATAGCTATTAAATAGTTATTAACTATTTGATAGCTACCTAGCTAAAATAAAGAGAAATTTACTTGTAAAATAAAAACGAACCTAAGTTACAATTACACCTAACACTACACAATACTTAAATAAATTAATCCTATTTAAAACTAAATACTTACCTGTAAAATAAACCCTAAGATAGCTACAATGTAATTAATAATTACATTGTAGCTATTTTAGGATTTATATTTATTTTACAGGTAACTTTGTATTTATTTTAGCTAGTTAGAATAGTTATTAAAAAGTTATTAACTATTTAATAACTACCTAGCTAAAAGAAATACAAAATTACCTGTAAAATAAATCCTAACCTAAGTTACAATTAAACCTAACACTACACTATCATTAAATTAATTAAATAAATTACCTACAAATAACTACAATTAAATACAATTAAATAAACTAACTAAAGTACAAAAAATAAAAAAGCTAAGTTACAAAAAATAAAAAAAATAAGTTACATACATTTAAAAAATATTACAACAATTTTAAGCTACTTACACCTAATCTAAGCCCCCTAATAAAATAACAAAGCCCCCCAAAATAAAAAAATGCCCTACCCTATTCTAAATTAAAAAGTTCAAAGCTCTTTTACCTTACCAGCCCTTAAAAGGGCCTTTTGCGGGGCATGCCCCAAAGAATTCTGCTCTTTTGCCTGTAAAAGAAAAATACAACCCCCCCAACATTAAAACCCACCACCCACATACCCCGGAGCGGCAGAAGTCATCATCCAGGTGGCGCTGAATAAGTCTTCCATCCGATGAAGTCATCATCCAGGCAGCGCTGAAGAATTCTTCCATCCGATAAAAGTCTTCATCCAGACGGCGCCATCTTCAGACTAGCCGACGCAGAGCCATCCTCTTCTTCCCGACGACTAACGAAGAATGGATATTCCTTTAAGGGACGTCATCCAAGATGGCGTCCCTTCAATTCCGATTGGCTGATAGGATTCTTTCAGCCAATTGGAATTAAGGTAGGAAAAATCTGATTGGCTGATTCAATCAGCCAATCAGATTGAAGTTCGTCTGAAGATGGCTCAGCTCCGCTCCGGATGGATGAAGATTGAAGACGCCGCCTGGATGAAGACTTCTATCGGATGGAAGACTTCTTCAGCGCCGCCTGGATGATGACTTCATCGGATGGAAGACTTATTCAGCGCCGCCTGGATAATAACTTCTGCCGCTCTGGATCTCCTCTTCAGTTCCATCGATGGTCGGCTGGCTGAAGACGACTCAAGGTAGGATGATCTTCAGGGGGGTAGTGTTAGGTTTTTTTAAGGGGGGTTTGGGTTAGATTAGGGGTATGTGGGTGGTGGGTTTTAATGTTGGGGGGGTTGTATTTTTCTTTCACAGGCAAAAGAACAGAATTCTTTGGGGCATGCCCCGCAAAAGGCCCTTTTAAGGGCTGGTAAGGTAAAAGAGCTTTGAACTTTTTAATTTAGAATAGGGTAGGGCATTTTTTTTTATTTTGGGGGGCTTTGTTATTTTATTAGGGGGCTTAGATTAGGTGTAAGTGGCTTAAAATTGTTGTAATATTTTTTAAATGTTTGTAACTTATTTTTTTATTTTTTGTAACTTAGCTTTTTTTATTTTTTGTACTTTAGTTAGTTTATTTAATTGTAGTTATTTGTAGGTAATTTATTTAATTAATTTAATGATAGTGTAGTGTTAGGTTTAATTGTAACTTAGGTTAGGATTTATTTTACAGGTAATTTTGTATATCTTTTAGCTAGGTAGTTATTAAATAGTTAATAACAATTTAATAACTATTCTAACTAGCTAAAATAAATACAAAGTTACCTGGGCGGCGGTTTGAAAACCAGGTACGCTGGGCCGGAAAAGTGCCGAGCGTACCTGCTAGTTTTTTTATAACTAGCAAAAGTAGTCAGATTGTGCCGCACTTGTGTGCAGAACATCTGGAGTGACGTAAGAATCGATCTGTGTCGGACTTAGTCCGGCAGATCGAAGCTTACGTCACAAAATTCTACTTTTGCCGGTATCTAGGGCTTGATAACTAAGGCGAATCAGCCTCGCCACAAATACGCTGCGGAATTCCAGCGTATTTGAGGTTGACGGCTTGATAACTAGGTCCCCATGCCTTTTCATAGAGAAAAAATATTCTGGAGCATATAAGTCTGATCCTGCCCAATAGCAGTCCAGCGCCAAAACACCAGGAAATTATTCTTAGAACAAGAGAAAACAACATCTCAGACGTACGTTTCTTAATTCTTTTATTAGAAAAACAATCATATACAACAAAATATCTCTTGTTACAAAACAACTAAAATATTAACTCAAACTTTTGTCATCAGAAAGAATTAAAAATCCAAACATAAAACTTTAATACTCACACAGAATAAATTAATCATAATTCAAATACAGACAAAAACAAACGGGGGGGGGGGGGGAGAAATACCTAAAAAATACAATCCTTTCTACTTCTTCATCTTCCAGATGCCTTTGGAATCTAATTCCCCATATCGCCTCCTATCAAAAGAAAAATACAAAACCAACTTCCCATGGATCATGCCAACACAATCTCTTTCTTAAAAATCAATATATTACACACATCCCACAACACCTCCTTCACACAACATGCTAACAACCATATCAATCTTGCTTGCTCCTTATCTACACAAACCATACATCATTATATTAAAAGTAAAAAACTGCACTCCAGTCAGACCCTTAATCATCCTACTCAAACCTCTCCACACATCCCTAGCAAACTCACAATTGCAAAACAAATGAATAACACTCTCACTTTGACAACAACCATCTCTAGGACACTTTTGAAGCCACTAAACGACACACTCTCTGAAAATCCCTTGTCGGCAAACACTTATGCACACTCATCCAACTAATATCTTTCTGCCTATTCATCAACTGCTTATTACAAATACTCTTCCACACCAACACACATTCCTTCTCATTCAAACCCCCAATCAACTCAAGACCTTAATTCTTCTCCAACATTTTAAACACCATTCTATTTTCACACCACATCTTCCTACAAACATTCTCCAAACCATATTTTTTAATCCAACATTCCACTCTTACATAAAACCATGGAACAGCAAAATATACCAGTTTTGTTATATCAATCTATATACCGGTTTCTATCAATCTCAAACAAACCATATCATCTTAAAACATTTTAACAAGCATACTTGAACCCTATCATACGCTTGTTCAAAATCCATAATAGCAACAGTAATAGACCTCATCCTCTCTCTCACATGCCACAGAACATCACTTAGTAGCAAATTTTCAGAAATATGACGCCCAGGAACAGCACACACTTGCTCTTCACCCATAACCTTATCAATCACTCCACGTATTCTATTTGCCAACACCTTTGCAATAACCTTATAGTCAACATTCAACAGCGTGATTGGCCTCCAATTCCTCGAATATCTAGTCACCCTTTTTAAATAACAAAACAATCAAACCTTTCCTCATTGATACAGGCAAAACATTCATTCTCAAAACAAAAACATCCAACATATCCACCCCAATCAAATTCCAAAAACAAGTAAATATTTAACAGGCAAACCATCATAACCAGGTACCTTCCCATTCTTAAAACTCCTAACAACCTCTGCAATCTCATCCAAACTTACATCCCCTTTCTAACAAATCATTATCATATTTTTCCAACTTAGCCTCAATGTCTTCCAACAACTACTTTTCCAATAAAAAACATAATTTATGCTTACCTGATAAATTCCTTTCTTCTGTAGTGTGATCAGTCCACGGGTCATCATTACTTCTGGGATATTACTCCTCCCCAACAGGAAGTGCAAGAGGATTCACCCAGCAGAGCTGTATATAGCTCCTCCCCTCTACGTCACTCCCAGTCATTCGACCAAGGACCAACGAGAAAGGAAAAGCCAAGGGTGAAGTGGTGACTGGAGTATAAATTAAAAAATATTTACCTGCCTTAAAAACAGGGCGGGCCGTGGACTGATCACACTACAGAAGAAAGGAATTTATCAGGTAAGCATAAATTATGTTTTCTTCTGTTAAGTGTGATCAGTCCACGGGTCATCATTACTTCTGGGATACCAATACCAAAGCAAAAGTACACGGATGACGGGAGGGATAGGCAGGCTCTTTATACAGAAGGAACCACTGCCTGAAGAACCTTTCTCCCAAAAATAGCCTCCGATGAAGCAAAAGTGTCAAATTTGTAAAATTTGGAAAAAGTATGAAGCGAAGACCAAGTTGCAGCCTTGCAAATCTGTTCAACAGAGGCCTCATTCTTGAAGGCCCAAGTGGAAGCCACAGCTCTAGTAGAATGAGCTGTAATTCTTTCAGGAGGCTGCTGTCCAGCAGTCTCATAAGCTAAACGAATTATGCTACGAAGCCAAAAAGAAAGAGAGGTAGCGGAAGCTTTTGACCTCTCCTCTGCCCAGAGTAAATGACAAACAGAGAAGACGTTTGTCGAAATTCCTTAGTTACCTGTAAGTAAAATTTTAGAGCACGGACTACATCCAGGTTGTGCAGTAGACGTTCCTTCTTTGAAGAAGGATTTGGGCATAAAGAAGGAACAACAATCTCTTGATTGATATTCCTGTTAGTAACTACCTTAGGTAAGAACCCAGGTTTAGTACGCAGGACAACCTTATCCGAATGAAAAATCAAATAAGGAGAATCACAATGTAAGGCTGATAATTCAGAGACTCTTCGAGCCGAGGAAATAGCCATTAAAAATAGAACTTTCCAAGATAACAACTTTATATCAATGGAATGAAGGGGTTCAAACGGAACGCCCTGTAAAACATTAAGAACAAGGTTTAAACTCCATGGTGGAGCAACAGTTTTAAACACAGGCTTAATCCTGGCCAAAGCCTGACAAAAAGCCTGGACGTCAGGAACTTCTGACAGACGTTTGTGTAACAGAATGGACAGAGCTGAGATCTGTCCCTTTAATGAACTAGCAGATAAACCCTTTTCTAAACCTTCTTGTAGAAAAGACAATATCCTAGGAATCCTAACCTTACTCCAAGAGTAACCTTTGGATTCACACCAATATAGGTATTTACGCCATATCTTATGGTAAATCTTTCTGGTAACAGGTTTCCTAGCCTGTATTAAGGTATCAATAACTGACTCAGAAAACCCACGTCTTGATAAAATCAAGCGTTCAATTTCCAAGCAGTCAGCTTCAGAGAAGTTAGATTTTGATGTTTGAAGGGACCCTATATCAGAAGGTCCTGTTTCAGAGGTAGAGACCAAGGTGGACAGGATGACATGTCCACCAGGTCTGCATACCAAGTCCTGCGTGGCCACGCAGGTGCTATTAGAATCACTGATGCTCTCTCTTGTTTGATTCTGGCAATCAATCGAGGAAGCAACGGGAAGGGTGGAAACACGTAAGCCATCCTGAAGTCCCAAGGTGCTATCAGAGCATCTATCAGGACTGCTCCTGGATCCCTGGATCTGGACCCGTAACGAGGAAGCTTGGCGTTCTGTCGAGACGCCATGAGATCTATCTCTGGTTTGCCCCAACGTCGAAGTATTTGGGCAAAGACCTCCGGATGAAGTTCCCACTCCCCCGGATGAAAAGTCTGACGACTTAAGAAATCCGCCTCCCAGTTCTCCACTCCCGGGATGTGGATTGCTGACAGGTGGCAAGAGTGAGACTCTGCCCAGCGAATTATCTTTGATACTTCCATCATAGCTAGGGAGCTTCTTGTCCCTCCCTGATGGTTCGTGATGTTGTCCGACTGAAACCTGATGAACCCCCGAGTTGTCAACTGGGGCCAAGCCAGGAGGGCATTGAGAACTGCTCTCAATTCCAGAATGTTTATTGGCAGGAGACTCTCCTCCTGACTCCATTGTCCCTGAGCCTTCAGAGAATTCCAGACGGCAACCCAACCTAGAAGGCTGGCGTCTGTTGTTACAATTGTCCAGTCTGGTCTGCTGAATGGCATCCCCCTGGACAGATGTGGCCGAGAAAGCCACCATAGAAGAGAATTTCTGGTCTCTTGATCCAGATTCAGAGAAGGGGATAAGTCTGAGTAATCCCCATTCCACTGACTTAGCATGCACAGTTGCAGTGGTCTGAGGTGTAAGCGTGCAAAGGGTACTATGTCCATTGCCGCTACCATTAAGCCGATTACCTCCATGCATTGAGCCACTGACGGGTGTTGAATGGAATGAAGGGTGCGGCAAGCACTTTGAAGTCTTGTTAGCCTGTCCTCTGTCAGGTAAATCTTCATTTCTACAGAATCTATAAGAGTCCCCAGGAAGGGAACTCTTGTGAGTGGAACGAGTGAACTTTTCTTTTCGTTCACCTTCCATCCATGTGACCTTAGAAATGCCAGCACTAACTCTGTATGAGACTTGGCAGTTTGAAAGCTTGAAGCTTGTATCAGAATGTCGTCTAGGTAAGGAGCTACCGAGATTCCCCGCGGTCTTAGTACCGCCAGAAGAGCACCCAGAACCTTTGTGAAGATTCTTGGAGCTGTAGCCAATCCGAATGGAAGAGCCACAAACTGGTAATGCC
This sequence comes from Bombina bombina, assembly GCF_027579735.1. Lineage (NCBI taxonomy): Eukaryota > Metazoa > Chordata > Amphibia > Anura > Bombinatoridae > Bombina > Bombina bombina. Next base: position 98,865,419 of record NC_069508.1, read on the forward strand.
TGTCTAGGAAGGCAAACCTTAGGTACCGATAATGATCTTTGTGAATCGGTATGTGAAGGTAAGCATCTTTTAAATCTACAGTGGTCATGTACTGACCCTCTTGGATCATAGGTAAAATTGTCCGAATAGTCTCCATCTTGAACGATGGAACTATTAGGAATTTGTTTAGGATCTTTAAGTCCAGGATTGGTCTGAAAGTTCCCTCTTTTTTGGGAACCACAAACAGATTTGAGTAAAACCCCTGTCCCTGTTCCGATCGTGGAACTGGATGGATTACTCCCATTAACAAGAGCTCTTGTACGCAGCGTAGAAACGCCTCTTTCTTTGTCTGGATTGTGGACAATCTTGACAGATGAAATCTCTCTCTTGGAGGAGAGTATTTGAAGTCCAGTAGGTATCCCTGAGATATTATCTCTAGCGCCCAGGGATCCTGAACATCTCTTGCCCAAGCCTGGGCGAAGAGAGAAAGTCTGCCCCCCACTAGATCCGATCCCGGATCGGGGGCCCTCAATTCATGCTGTTTTAGGGGCAGCAGCAGGTTTCCTAGTCTGCTTGCCCTTGTTCCAGGACTGGTTAGGTTTCCAGCCTTGTCTGTAGCGAGCAACAGCTCCTTCCTGTTTTGGTGCAGAGGAAGTTGATGCTGCTCCTGCTTTGAAATTACGAAAGGAACGAAAATTAGACTGTCTAGTCTTGGCTTTGTCCTGAGGCAGGGCATGGCCTTTACCTCCTGTAATGTCAGCGATAATCTCTTTCAACCCGGGCCCGAATAAGGTCTGCCCTTTGAAAGGTATATTAAGCAATTTAGACTTAGAAGTAACATCAGCTGACCAGGATTTTAGCCACAGCGCCCTGCGTGCCTGAATGGCGAATCCTGAATTTTTCGCCGTAAGTTTAGTAAGATGTACTACGGCCTCCGAAATGAAAGAATTAGCTAGTTTAAGGACTCTAAGCCTGTCCGTAAGGTCGTCCAGAGTAGCTGAACCAATGTTCTCTTCCAGAGACTCAATCCAGAATGCCGCTGCAGCCGTGATCGGCGCAATGCATGCAAGGGGTTGCAATATAAAACCTTGTTGAACAAACATTTTCTTAAGGTAACCCTCTAACTTTTTATCCATTGGATCTGAAAAAGCACAGCTATCCTCCACCGGGATAGTGGTACGCTTAGCTAAGGTAGAAACTGCTCCCTCCACCTTAGGGACCGTTTGCCATAAGTCCCTTGTGGTGGCGTCTATTGGAAACATTTTTCTAAATATCGGAGGGGGTGAGAACGGCACACCGGGTCTATCCCACTCCTTAGTAACAATTTCAGTAAGTCTCTTAGGTATAGGAAAAACCTCAGTACTCGTCGGTACCGCAAAATATTTATCCAACCTACACATTTTCTCTGGTATTGCAACTGTGTTACAATCATTCAGAGCCGCTAACACCTCCCCTAGTAATACACGGAGGTTTTCCAGTTTAAATTTAAAATTTGAAATATCTGAATCCAGTCTGTTTGGATCAGAACCGTCACCCACAGAATGAAGTTCTCCGTCCTCATGTTCTGCCACCTGTGACGCAGTGTCTGACATGGCCCTAATATTATCAGCGCACTCTGTTCTCACCCCAGAGTGATCACGCTTACCTCTTAGTTCTGGTAATTTAGCCAAAACCTCAGTCATAACAGTAGCCATATCCTGTAATGTGATTTGTAATGGCCGCCCAGATGTACTCGGCGCTACAATATCACGCACCTCCCTCTGAGCGGGAGATGTAGGTACTGACACGTGAGGCGAGTTAGTCGGCATAACTCTCCCCTCGTTGTTTGGTGAAATTTGTTCAATTTGTACAGATTGACTTTTATTTAAAGTAGCATCAATACAGTTAGTACATAAATTTCTATTGGGCTCCACTTTGGCATTGCAACAAATGACACAGGTATCATCCTCTGAATCAGACATGTTTAACACACTAGCAAATAAACTTGCAACTTGGAAATACAATTCAATTAGAATAATATTAAAACGTACTGTGCCTTTAAGAAGCACAGAAGATTTATGACAGTTGAAAATTAATAAATTGAAACAGTTATAGCCTCAATCCTTGTAAACAACACAACTTTAGCAAAGGTTTAATCCCATTAGCAAAGATAACAAATTCTGAAAGCAGGAAACAAATTACAGAATAAACGTTTTTTATCTCAGTCAAACTATAATTCTCACAGCTCTGCTGAGAGAAATTACCTCCCTCAAAATAAGTTTTGAAGACCCCTGAGCTCTGTAGAGATGAACCGGATCATGCAGGGAATACAATGAGTTGCTGACTGAAATATTTGATGCTTAGTAAAAGCGCCAAAAAACGGCCCCTCCCCCTCACACACAGCAGTGAGGGAGAACAGAAACTGTCAGAAAACAGATTAAGCAACTGCCAAGTGGAAAAATAGTGCCCAAACATTTATTCACTCAGTACCTCAGCAAATGAAAACGATTTTACATTCCAGCAAAAACGTTAAACATAATCTCTAGTTATTAAACAGCTTATGTATTTCATACAGTGTAATTCTAATGAAGTACCATTCCCCAGAATACTGAAGTGTAAAGTATACATACATGACATTATATCGGTATGGCAGGATTTTCTCATCAATTCCATTGTCAGAAAATAAAAACTGCTACATACCTCTATGCAGATTCATCTGCCCGCTGTCCCCTGATCTGAAGTTTACCTCTCCTCAGATGGCCGAGAAACAGCAATATGATCTTAACTACTCCGGCTAAAATCATAACAAAAACTCTGGTAGATTCTTCTTCAAACTCTGCCAGAGAGATAATAACACACTCCGGTGCTATTTTAAAATAACAAACTTTTGATTGAAGATATAAAACTAAGTATAATCACCATAGTCCTCTCACACATCCTATCTAGTCGTTGGGTGCAAGAGAATGACTGGGAGTGACGTAGAGGGGAGGAGCTATATACAGCTCTGCTGGGTGAATCCTCTTGCACTTCCTGTTGGGGAGGAGTAATATCCCAGAAGTAATGATGACCCGTGGACTGATCACACTTAACAGAAGAAAATCTCTTGTCTTTTCTTTATACAGCTGAACTACTGAACTTCACGCAAAACACCATCCGTGTCATTAACTTCACACTCATCCTTATCAAAAACACTAACAAAACCAGTCTTTTCTTTAAAAGCTTTCTTAAAAAAGTATTTACTACAAGACTCATTCTTTTCCATGTTCTCCAATCTTGCCATAAAAACATTTTTTTTTCCTTTTTCACGCATACATTTTTAAATTATCTTTCTTGCTTCAGCAACTTCCTCATGCACATCAATACCACAATTTCTCAATTCATACAAATACAACCTCAGATTCCATATATTATACAACTTCTTTTTCATTCTAGCCTTCTCACAGCCTTTCTTAATAACCCCCCCCCTCTATTTCCCCCTTTAACCATTCCCATCACATAGTAAGCACATTACTAAAATCACACTTTCTTTCACGCCCCCTTTCATACATCCAAACAAACTGAGGCTTAATTGTCTCATCTTTTAATAAACTCACATCAAACACCCTTACCATACTTCATCTTCAACTTACAATTCACCTTACACATCAAAGGGCATGATCCGTAAGGGCATCCGCTTTAAAGAAAAATCTCTCACCACTATCACTAAAGAAAGTAAAACCCTCCCCATAAAATGAAACAGACACGAAGGCACCCTTCAAACCGAAAGATTTAAGTAGATCAACTAAATAATTGCCTGAGCTATCCACCCTACAATCACTCCTACTCTCTCTGTCCCCATACTTAAGAAAATTAAAATCCACAACCAAGGGGGCGGAGCCAACTGCCAAGCTATCCAGACGCATCCTGCAAGAGCTCTGGCTCTTAATTCAATTATAAGGGGATTATTGATAATTAGAAATACGCTCTAAACCCCCTAACAAAGACCCTTACAAGCTCATTTCATAAACCAGGACATAAATCCAGAATTTGCAGCCGGAGGGAGGAATTAAACCTCAAACTACGCACGCCATAGCTGCCACGAGGACACAGAGCTCGGCCGCAATCTCTACAACAGTTATTAATTGCCTGACGGCCTGACTATCTATACTCTCATTAACTCCATCAAGTGTCTGCACATATAAACATGGCACTGGCACCAACTGAGGACCTTCACGACATGATGCAGTCCCTGCTAGAACACTTTGCGTGGCGGATGGAGGAGAACTTTAACAATCTTTCGGCAATCCTGAAGTCAGCTCTACATGATCCAACTGACTCACAGATACAACCCGGTGAAAACCTACCTGAGCCCGTGTGGACCGCCGAGGCAATCATTACCCCGCACGCCATAGGAACTACCCACAGGGACCGTAATCTACACAGCTCCCAACAGTATGAGGTGCAACCCGCAGAGCTTGTAAAATCACGGGGACTCCTAAGCTGGCAGCCTCAATCCAAACGGAGCGCAGCCACCTCTAGTAATGGAGTAAACATCCTGTCCCCAGCTAAGCAATCTAATGCTCCAACCTTGGTCTCTACGTCTGCCCCGGCCAGAAGACCCATCATCCTGTACAAGGATCTGATGCTCTCAGAGATGCGGACATTACCGAAGATGGCCGGCGCAGATGAAATAACCCTGCCGATTGCTTATACACAAGTCTTGCCTTATATGCAGATGAGCGGCTGGGGTTACGATTATGCTTCTTTTACATATCCGAGTCTGGGGCAGGGAATCCGAAGGCTGACCTTCATGGCACTTACTAGATGGCTGGGGAGCCCCTTTGACCCGGGTGGCTGAATTCTACATCACCTTACTTTGCTTTCTCTGCTTATCCATAGGCTAAGTTAAGAGTGATTGCTGAGACTCATAATTTGATATAATTTATCTGTTGGTCGTTACTATTTTCCCTCACTGTTTTCTCATAGCCCCATAGGCTAATTCTATGTTATGCTTTTCATCTGTATATTATGTTTTAGTTTACAGTGTTACACTAGCACACCCTCTGACATAGAGCCATCTTGAGTTCCCAGCTTTGTTACTTATATTACACAAGGCTTTTTAGTTTTGCATGTGCACAGAGTCTACAAGTGTTGCCGTTCTGCATGCAGAGATGCCAGGACAGGTATAGTAGAACTTCCAATTATTAGTAGCCTCTTACTCTGTTTGGACAGATGGGGGCTAATAGACTATCTTCTAGTTTATCACATATATATTTCCACTTATGTTGATCACTTAATAAGTCATGTGATATGGAGCTCTGTGTATTTAGTAAAAAGCCCTATTACACTAGGACCCATCTTAGGGTTCTCCATATATTCTAACTGAAAGAGATCATACCTAACCTCACTTGGCAGACCGGTAACTAGCTTATACACAGATTACTGAATAACTGAAACATAGTCATGTTCACACTCTAGCAATGTGTTTTAGCTCTAGTATAAGAATCTCCCTTATAGAATTTATTTATATGTTACACATATTGCACTGACCTTAGTCTCTAGCTTAAAAGTTCATTATAGTTTTTATTCCCTATCAGAATTTACACAGATGGGAACTAATAGACTATCTTTTAGCTTATTATATGTATATCTCCACTCATGAGGATCTGTGTATTTCTTAGCCTGTAAATATGTTCATACTAGATGTTATTTTTACCACTGCCTCATGAGATAGAGGAAGCTCATACTGCTCTGTCTTCTATGCTGATATATGTCCCGCATGTAGATATCCTATCTGTCAGTGTTTCTAAGTCCAGGTCATACTTATATATAAGCAGCTGTGTAGTACTATAGCAGTTTGCTGCTATTTTTCATGCCTTAATTAATATTAGACTTGATTCTGTTTGAAAACTACTTCTCGGTTTGCGATTTGATTTAACATTTATATCTCACTTTTATATATTAACTACTTCATTCTAATTTGGCTTTAAGTTGTGCAAAGCTGTTACATAGGGTGATGTGATATGCTCCCTAAATACCAGGTGTTGTTCACTAGACTGATCTTAGATGCAATGATTTTTGGGCATACCCATACTGTTATTAGTCCTGAATACCTAAGTGAATTGCTATCAATGTGACATATATTTCCATTTACATGATTACTGCTTGTAATGTCTTGGCTCCCATGGCTGTCCCTTATAATCTAACATCTACCAAGTTCTTCACATACAAACATAGTTTTAAAGCTCAATATACCCTGATGGTACCGTCCTATTCTTTAAGCCTCAGTACTATTTGGATATGGGAACCCATAGATAGGTGTTGTATACATACGTAAATATTTATACAGGCGGGTTTTGCCCTGCAATGTTTGACTAATGACACCGAATCCCACAGTTCAATGTATACCGCTACACTGCTTCACTGCCTAAATATTTAAGGCTCATTTATGAGGGGGTACTTATAAACTCACTAGTCTGTATGGCATATATGTATTCATGACCCTACTTGAGGCTGCTGCAAACACTGACGCATAGTCTCTTTATATGAGGAATCACATAGTCAGCCTCGACCGTATATATGTAATCTAGACTCTCCCTAGTATATCCTGGTTTTCTATATTGTGTTCAATAGTTATTGTTATTTATTTGGGTATACGTGACCTTTTTTTTTGCCTAAATGTTGTGTTATATCTATATTATTGGTTACTGGCTATCATTTTCTGTGACTGTCCGACTGTCATTCCTAATTTATCTATGCCCTTGCTCATATTACTAGTATATAATAATTGCCTTGATTGAGCCTCTCTCCTCCCTTTCCCGCTGGTACTTATGCCTGCGGGTCATATCCCTTCTCCTTTTTCCCTCATCGCCTATTGGTGGCACTCCCCTAGGAGAGGGGCTCACCCAGAGGTCCCCCAGGCCCCCCAGTCCCCAATTATTTTAACGTCCCCCCTCCTCTTGAACATATATTATATGTTTCCAGGCCTCCTCTATAGGATCACAAAGGTTGAGATGAGTGTGATTTTGTTTATTTTAAGTAATAATACTCTAGTCCTACCTAAATTTGTTCCTGGTGAGGACATTCTAGTTGGCTCCGCCCCCCGCCTCCCCCCCACCCCCTATTATATTTGAGCGGCTCTTGCCCGCTGCATCCCTCTTCCCCATATAACTATAGAGTTACCTCCTCCCTAGTCTTTCACTTATCTGAATAGCCACCTTACTTCTCTTTGTTTATAGCTAGGAGAGGACCATTTTTGCTTATATTACATTTGTTATACTCTAAAACAAAACTGAAGTCTCTTTATGTGATAGCCCACAGTATATGGCAATGTTTGAGATACTAGCATGCATTGTCTCTTAATTTTGTTCTGTACACATTGTTTTATGAATGTTTTGAGACACACCCTATACTCTGTATTGGTTTTTGACTTCAATAAAAAAATAATTTAAAAAAAAAAAAAAAAAAATCCACAACCAAAAATGTAGGCTTCCAACCTGGAAAAAAAACGTAAGGTTTCAAAATTAAGCAAACATTCTACCCCATTTGGGGAAGTATATACATTAAACAAATGAATTACAGTCCCACAAAAACTAAAACTAACCAAAAGAACCCGACCTGGGACAATATGAACTACATTAAGGCTAGAAAAACAAAACCCCTTAAACAAACCCCCCCCCCCCCATTCCTATCAGAACAACAAGATCATACTTTAGGACCATATTATCAGTCAGCACATTTAGGATGTTCAGAGAGACCACATTCCTGCAAACAAAAAATATTAGCAGAACATACTTAAAAATTGCAGCTCTCCACGCTATAGTTTTCATACACCTGACATTAAAGGTATAGTCTATTCAAAATCATTTAGATAGAACAGGCAATACTAAGCAACTTTCTAATATACTCCTAGAAATAGAAGAACAGAAGAGCGCATCCACGACTCAAGGTAAAAAGTATAACATCTTTAATACGAGCACATAATCAATTGCACTTAAAGGAAGTTAAAATTCAAGACACCTTAAATAACAGTCAACAGGTGTGCGGACCAGGGTGGCTGTTCTAACTTCCAGCCCAGCTAGAACAGCCATCCAGATCCGCACACCTGTTGACTGTTATTTAAGGCGTCTTGAATTTTAACTTCTTGTAAGTGCAATTGATAATGTGCTCGTATTAAAGATGTTATACTTTTTACCTTGAGCGTGGATGCACTCTTCTGCTCTTCTATATCTAGTTTATTGTTGCCTAAGCACTCCTTAGTGCATGTGGAAGCTGCACCATTGATGCGCCATAACGGGAGAGCTATCCTTCGGAAGCTAAGACAGTACATCTTAGTAAATCTATCCATACTCCGAGTCACGAATGTAAGTTGCAGTCAGTGGGTCTTTATTATAAGATTCAGATATATGATGGAATATCACGATAAGTAATTAAGGGGGTTATATGTAGATAGGACCTCTATTTCATTACTGTATTTTATAGAAATATACTCAAGATTGTAATTAATTTTATTATTGACGGTAACATTTGTTATATGTATTCCTATTGAGTGGAGGAGCTTTTTTTAAATTTGCATACTAACCTGTATATACTGTATAAATATTATGAGTTGAACCCAGCAGTGTACATATTGTCATCCATCCCACGGGCGGAGCTAAAATGCGTACTTAAACGCTAACATAAGATGTACGAACCAGCCCTGAGGAAGCCCCACCTACCACGAGACGTAGGGGGTGAAACGCGTGTAGGCATTGGTTGTTTGTGCCATGTGACCACACCCACCACATCGGAGCCATTGTTGTTACTAGCCGTGGATGTTTGGCTGTGTTTTTGAAGCAGGCAAATAATTGAGTTCTTAGCAGATGAATATGATGTTCTGGAAATGAGTCTGGAAATGAGCTGACGCCACGGATGTGTGGTGATTACATCTGAGCAGATCGCATTTTTAATATATTCTTCTTTATTATTAAGGACAAGCGATCAAACAAAATTTAATATAAGTACAAAGCTTCGATCTTGAATAATATCATCATTGATTAACAATAGCTAAATCAAGTTATGTACATCCTCATCAACATTGTATAGTACTGATAAGTAAATATAACATATTAGTACAAATATTTCACATATTCTCTTCATATGACAATTGTGTTATATAGAAATATATTTTGCATTGTCCTTAAGAAAAGGTTTTTAATTTTTTTTCGGTAGAAAACGAAAAAACCTCTAGAGTAAAAATATTAATTTCTTAGTAGAGGCAGAAGGGCGCACCAGGTTGGGGGAGAGAAGAAGAAAGAAAGAGAGAGAGAAAGAAAGAAAAAAAGGGGGGGGGAGGGAAAAGATAATAGAAAACCTATTCATTTTATCAACTAATCATGTGTATCTATTTTTTTATAGCGGAGACATAAGCTGCGTTTGTGTATTATTTTTATATAGTTTAATAAAGTCTAACCATTTGAGGGCAAATCTATGTTGCTGATTTTCTGCGTTATTAGAACAATCAAGCTGTTCTATTATATACTGTGACTGTAATAGAAAAGTTAAATTATTAATCGTTGGTTCTCTCTTTGACTTTTAATTTTTCATAATAAGGTATCTTCCTCCTAAAATTGATGTGTTAATAAAGTCAGCATTACAGGCATTATCTCTTGTATCCAATAAGAAAATAATATGCTGTAATTGGAAAACTATATGCGAAGTAAGTACCCTATTCAGCCAAAATTGCGTACGTTTCCAGAATTGTTGTATTTTCTGACAACTCCAAAACATGTGAACCAGGTTGGCATCAGGAAAATTACATCAGGGACAGATATTTAAAGAATTACGAAACAATTTATTTATTCTAGCAGGAGATATATATACTCTATTTAAAATTTTGAAATGAGATTCCCGCCACAATGCAGATAGAGTAGCATTTTCGACAGCTATTATACTATGTTTCACTTTATACATATCAAGCGTAGGAATGACTTCGGACCATTTTGTACAGATATCCAGCATATTAAGCTCACCAGATTCTAATAGAACCATCTTATAGTAGTAGCTAATAGAATGCTTACCTAATTTATAGACCTGGATGTATCCATTCCACAACAGAATCTTTAATTATTTCTCTATACCAGTGCCGTACTTGTAAATATGCATAAAAGTCTGTATTTTTAAGCTGGAAACAATTTCTAAGGTATTCAAATGTATGTACAGTTAGGTTTTCAGGCTCCTTAAATTGAAATAAATAAGAGAGACCCAAAGAGACCCATCTATTGAATAATTTATTGTTAATACAGGGAATAAAACAGGGGTTCCCAGTAATGGGTAAAATGGACCGAATAGACTGCCAAGCTTTGATAATATGGAGTATAGTATATTTTCTCTTAAGCTTACTCGGGATAGATTTAATGGGAAAGTGTAGTAAAGCAATTAAGGATAAAGGATATACTAGTTTTTGTTCCACTTCTAAAAAGGCCACGTGATTCCCACCAGTAAGCCAGTCCATAGCTACCTTTGCAAGACAGATTTTATTGTAAATAGAGAATAAAGGAAGTGCTAAACCTCCAAATTGTCTTAATTGGGCTAATTTATATAAAGCTATACGCTTTCTACCCGAGCCCCAAATAAATGTCCTAATCCAATTATCCATAAACTTAAGATCAGCTTTTATTAAAAGGATAGGGATATTTTGCATTACATACAGCAATTTAGGTAACACAATCATCTTAATTAAATTAATTCTTGCCGTAATCGATAGGGGTAGATTAGCCCAATTTCTCAGATCTGTTTTGATTTTCAATAGGAGAAGGGTATAGTTCAGATTATACCATTCCGGAGGATTTATACTAATTTTGATTCCAAGATATGTTATGAAATGCTCTGCAACTTTAAAAGAAGGTACAAAATCTGACTGTGGCGGCGGACTTAGCCATAATAGCTCTGACTTGGTAACATTAATTTTATATCCCGAGAATGACACGAATTTGGAAATTATATCTAAAATGTTAGGTATCTCGGTTTGAGAGTTGTTAAGAAATAATAATAAATCGTCCGCATATAATAATAGTTTGAGATGATTGTCTCCTAGAAGGATCCCCTTTAATTTTTTTTTCAGCATTGTTGCCAAAGGTTCAATTGCAAGTTTAAAGAGAAGAGGAGAGATTGGAAACCTTGCTGTGTCCATGTGGTAATGGGAAAGGGCTTTGAGGGAGAGCCATTAACCAATAGCGATGAAGATGCGTTTGCGTATATGGCCCGAATACAATTTAGATAATGTCCTCAGAAACCGAACCTATTCATAGTATAGAATAGATGGTCCCAAGTGATAGAGTCAAACGCCTTTTGGGCGTCGACTGATAGGATAGATGGATCAGTGTTACGACTGCACTTATCAGTACAGAAAAAAATCTAAAAGAAGAATTTTTTTTCGGATATTAGCAGAGGGATTCCTATGTGACATGAAACCGACCTGGTACTCAAGGATCAGAGATCCGAGAATTGATTTAAGTCTGTGTTCCAGAATAGATGTAAATATTTTATAGTCTGAATTTAATAATGATATTGGGCAATAAGAATCTATTACTCAGGGTCTTTACCCTTTTTAAGAATCAAAATAATTTTTGACGCTGAGAAATAAACTGAAGGGATTGTACCATTACTAAAATAATCGTTAAATAAGTTCACAAGAGGGATATTTATCTCATTTTTAAGAATTTTATATAATTCGGCAGGTAAAATCTCTGGAACCGCAGCTTTATCTACTTTAAGATTATCAATAGCCTGCAATACTTCTTCAATCGAAATAGGTTCATTCAGTTTGTCAGCCTCATGTGTGGGCAATTTTGGCAGCAGAATTTTTTCCTAAAACGCCTCTTTATTTTGCTCATCAATCTGCGGGGCAGAATATAGTTTTTAAAAAATATTCACGAAATCCTATTTTAATTGCCTCAACATCAGTTACTCTTTTCCCATCTATAATAATAGCTTTTATAGCTTTACAAGATTTATACGTATTCACACAGTTAGATAATAACTTTCCTATCTTATTGCCATATCTATAAAACTTGGTTCTGTATCATAATTCATGAATAGACGCTTTCTGTAAGCTGATGATTTCCCATTCCTGTTTTGCCTTGATATACTTCTGCCAATTAACCTGGTTAGGTACTGTTATATATGCATTATAGGTGTTTCTAAGATAGTTAGATAATTCAGCTTCCCTAAAGCGAATTTTTGTTTTAAGTCTGCAGGTGTATTTTTTAATTTCTCCTCTAATCACAGCTTTGGCCGACTCCCAGAGAATCTCTTTTTTATGTACATAGGAGATATTTTGAGTGGCATATTCATGCCAAATAGTGATAATATGTTTTCTAAATTCTATATTATTAAATAAATATCGCGGAAAAGAATAACTTCTAGCCGGCTCATACTTGCTGTCATCCCACATTAATTCCAATGATATAGGAGCGTGATCGAAGATAGTAAAGTCTCCTATCTGAGCTTTCACATTGGTACCAAATAATCTGTCTGAACCCCCAAAAAAATGTATACATGAGAACGATCTGTATTGTTTAGATTCATATGGAAATGCACAAGTATTAGGGTATATGAGCCGCGATATATCCCTAATCTTGAGTGTACTACAAAAAGATTTAAGGATTCTTGATGCCTTTTGAGGGATTTTTAATACTTTTTTGATTAATAGTCTGTAGTGTATCAATATTGTTAAAGACCATATTGAAATCACCAGCCACTATCAGCTTTGAGTTCACATGTTCAAATAATTTAACCTTCAGTTTTTCCCAAAAGTTCTCATCAGTATTATTTGGACCGTATACATTACAAACAGTAAAAATATAGGAACCCAGCTTTATTTTTAAGATAATGTATCCTTCTCCAGGGTCTAGGTCCTGTAGGATGATTTGGTATTCTAACCCTTTTCTAAATAGCATAGCAACACCCCGTTTACGCGCAGCGCAGGGGGTAAAAACAACTTCTCCCACCCAGTTAGCTTTCAGTTTTTTATGTTCTACTTCTGAAAGGTGTGTCTCTTGCAAAAGAACTAAATCAGCCTTACTTTTGTTAAGTTTGTGTTAAGATTTGTTTTCTTTTTATCGGGCTAGTGATCCCTCCCACATTCCAAGATAAAATCTTTAAACTTGATATTTTATTCTAAAAAGACCGGCCATTCAGAAAAACACATACAAAAAGGGGAGAATAAAAAGGAAAAGAAAGCAGGGGAGAAGAGAAAAAAAAAAAGAGAAAAATAGGGAAGGGAAACAGCTTCCTCCCCCCAACCCACCGGCACACATAACTAAGAATGTGGTTATTTTTCAGACATACCAACTTCCACATTATACTGTTTATACATATATATATATATACAATAAACCTTATTCTCATAAAAAAGAAAGAAAAACCCCCCACAAAAAACAATACCCATCATTCTGTATATTATCTAGTGTCTATCTTTATACTTGTCTGTAAAGGCCTTGGCCTCTTGAGACGTACCTAGCGTAATTATTTCCTCATCAATAAAGAGCTTGATCTTAGCCGGATAAATTAGTCTAGCAGAGAGGCCTAAGTTAATAAGTGTAGTACAAAATGGTGCCATTACCTTCCGTTTATTAGCTGTCTGGAAGGAAAAATCCTGTAACAAAAGAATTTTGTTATGATCTACTTCCAGGTTTTGAATTTTCCTATATGCTCTTAAAATATTAATTTTATCCTGGAAGTTCAAATATTTAACCATAAATAACCAGTAAAGTATTTTCTGGTAGATTTCTAATAGTACCAACCCGGTGGGCTCTCTCCACTTGTATATTCTGTTCCTGTAGAATAATACCAAGTAATTGAGGAAGAGTTATGGCTGCAAAATATATTAGATCTTGATATCTGGTGCTCTCTGGTAGGCCAACTATTTTTAGATTGTTCCGGCGAGACCTATACTCTAATTCCTCGATTTTATCATTAAGTTTACAGATTTTATTGGTATGCTGCTGAGTAATTTGATCTAATTTAATCGAGGAGTCCTCAGTATCAGATATTCTGGTCTCAGCTTCTGAAAGTCTAGAGGTGAAATTTTTCATCTCTGAAGAAAGTGAGGAGATCTCGTTTTTAATTAAATCAAATTGAGGTAATAGTAATTGTGCTACTTGTTTTGATATCTCATCGATATCAGATTTATTTATATTTAGACTATTCATCTCTAATCAGAGGTCTGAGTTAGCTTCCAGACTGTTTCTCGGTCTCCTGTCTTTAACTTTTGCTGGCAGATCGCATTTTTGAAGCCTTGAAGCCGAGTGAGAGGCTTAGGGCTGAGCAGGATTTCCTTTCCTTCTGAACACAGATAAGTTTGGCTTACCATCCTTTGTTACATTGCATCAGGATCTGGAGTTACATATAAATGTGACTGAGATTGTTCCTGTATACCGCACTGTGGAGGGCTTATCACTGAGGGTGACCCTTTTATGAGGAACTCTTATATTTATCCATTGCATGAACTTGCTGCTATTATACAGCTATGCCTTTCTAAGTGATGCTTGTATAATCCTGCTTATACTAACGGCTGCTGAGTAATTTCTTTCTTACTGCTTACCTTGCTTTAGCCTGCTTACACTACAGTTATTTGCGATCCACTTAGATCCCGAATTGTGAACCTGCCCAGGTCGTGCCTCCTGGCTTTTGCTAGGGGGTTCTGTGTGCAGCTGGGGTATAGTGGAATCGTTGTATCCTGCAGATTGCTTGCTCCTGATGTGTATTATTATATGGGCCCTTGCTAGTCACATGACTTAGCTTTTGTTTTAACATTTTGTGTTCATTTTTTGCACTTTTATTATTTATTTATTTATTTAATTTAAAGGTGTTGTAGTTAAAGTTTATTGCCTACATTATGCCTAGAATTGTAGGCGCAGAATAAATTTATTGACATGTTAAAAGAGTGCTTTATTCCCTATCTTTAGTAGGAACATGTATCATGATGTGTCCTGTTTTCCTTATAGTCTATTGATATATTTAATCTTATAGGGTCTGCAACATTTCAAGGTCTTTATACCTTAGATGTACATTTTTGTCACATGTCATATTTGCTACTCATCCTCTTAGTTATTAGTTTATATATATATATATATATATATATATATATATATACACACACACATAAACTAAAAAAGCGCCTATAACATAGCCATAGAGTGTCTACAATGTTTAATAAATTATACTTTTCAATAGACACTTGTCCACCAGCAAACAGCCAAACCAGTACTGAAACATATCAGCAGTGGTTATGGAATAGGAATATATTGTAGATCTATAAAGGGAGAAAAAAAGATCCTGGCGACCAATTATAGAAAGTTTATGAAAATTTTTCCATGAAGTGAAAAAAGAATCACAAACCATACCCCATATACATCCCTCTGACTGAAAACCTCTCTCTCTGAAGAAACAAATGCACATCTTCATTCTGCAACCATCTCCAGTGGAGGCAAAGACTGAGGTATGTGTAAGGTGGGAAAGGTTTTATAGGGCTCTTGGGGTTTAAGAATTTTTGCCTCCTCCTAGTGGTAGAGAAGAGTAATTTCCAGGAGTAATGGATCATGGACTCTAACCACCTGTATAAAAGAAAATGCCTTGACACTGAAGCAAAAGATTCTAAGAAAAGATCATTTTAACTGAGATAAGGAACTCAGAGGGCATTATCTTTCAACCGAGGTCCTGGAGAAAAGGTAAGAGCTTTTTAGAAAAAAAGGCATAGATTGCGGCAGAGGAGGAGCCAGAATCTGCATGAAACACTAATGAATTTAAAATACACTGTGCACTGTTATATACAAACAATACAACGTACTGTCCATGCAAAATACACAAGAAAAACTATAAAAACTGTACTCACTGCAGCACATGTAAAGTTCTAAACATGACTATAAAGGAATACATAGATTTGAGCATATTTAGAAGATATTATGTGACTTGATGAACAAGTAGAAAATTATTAAGACTGTCAAATTGATACAGACAGCTGTGCATATTATAATATGTGCTAGTGTACCCAAAATAATCATGGTCTTGTGCACACATACACTTTTGTAAATAGAAATATAAAGCGTGAAATGTTGCGCAAGAAATAACTGCACTAGAACTATGCACTTGAACATATAATATTGGAAGAACATATTCTTACTCGTAAAATCATTTTCTGTTTATTTAAAAGTTAGCTATAGAAACACTAAAGCAAAAAATTATGCAAAATGTGTACTGATTCATAAGTAAATAGCAGAGTTATACGAGAACTGCTGAGCAGATACAAAACACAGAATAAACCTCCAAATGGAAATGCAGCAGCTGCCTATAAATGCACATAGATAGAAGTCATTGAACATATAGGCATTTACATGTCATTTACAGTATTTGTATATTAAAATACACTGCGTACAATTCTGAGCATATAAAATTAACAAACACAAAACTGTTACCTAGTAGAGTATGCAAAGCTATACAAAGAGAATTGTCCACAATATTAATATATATATATATAAAAGTATATATATATATATATATATATATATATATATTTATATATACACACACACACAAACACACATACACACATTGGTCTGAGCTCCCATTAAATATTCAAATAAGCAAGTAAGTAGCTGGAACCCCCCTCTATCTTTAACCTTGTTCCTGGGAGGCCAAGAACAAAACTGAGGAGAGATGGAAGGAAAGCTTCTTGGCTGCCTCCTGATGACGGGAATGATATCCCACGTTATGGACTCTCATTATCATACAAAAGAAAATAGCAAAGCTTTTTATTTTAGTAAAAATAAAATGATACATCAAGACAATATGCCTTTATCTATGTAAGAGTCAGCCCCCTAGTATTAATATTTTAGAAAGTTAGGAATTTCCCTATAGAATATACTAGCATCTATACCATAGAACTGAGATAATGCATCTGCTTTTCCATTCATGGAACTATACCTGTAGGTGATATGGAAGAAACAGTGCAAAAGCATTGCCCATGGGACTTTGATGACAAAATCTATTGGCAGAATGAAAAAATCATAGATTCTTATAATCTGCGACAATTATGGTGGGATGGGCAGCATATTCCAGTTTAAATACATCCTTTCAAAACTAGTTTGATCACTAGAACCTATATATCTGCCATGTGGTATTTCATGTCTGCTGGAGAAAGCTTGTGGAAGTATGCCAATGAAAAAAGTAGATTGTTTGGTGACTTGTTTGGACAACACTACCCCCTTCCGTAGTTCAGAGGCATCCACTTGTGTGTATGGTGCACAGGAAATCTGGGTAAATCAGAACTATTTTCTCAGCTTTTAAAACATTTGCTCAGTCTTCTCAGTTAAAATTTTGTTTATGGAGAAGTTAGGTAGATGTTTGCAATCCTCATCAATCACTAAATTTAATTTTCAACATATCTAAGGCCTTTCCACCAGTTACTAAACCGCTGTTTCAGTTTCTGGGAGTGAACCAACTGAACATTGCTGTAAGTACTTTGATTTATCCAAATACCTGCTGAAAAACAAAAACAAAAACAAAAAAAACACAGAAGCACTTCAAGGATTTATAAAGGCTTTTTTTAAGTGTTCCCCAAATACTTAAGCTCATAATGTTTTGGCTCAGACAGAGGATATCCCCACCGCTGGGGAACATTGGAATAATTAATAATATAGGAAACTGTCAATGATGGGCCTTGTGTTGAGAGGGCTGTGGCTGCACAGTTGATACACTGGTTCTGTGAAAGACATTGGATTCTTTCTGTGGAGACAAACCCCAAGACAGCCATATTTGTATCTTTTTTAGTATTTGAAACTGATCTAGTTGTTAAGCAGCCCTAAAACATATGTCTTGCAGCCTATTCTTTTGCTAACTCCAATGTAGGCGTGAATCTGAATAGCCAGAATGGCTAAAACATTGAGTTATCAGGAGATTCCATCAAAGCAGTTCTACCGGAAGCAGGGATGTTCCAATTGGTTTGTATGGACCATCATCTAATTTGGTAATTTTGTCAGGATGAAGCACTCTACTCTGACTCCAGTTGGACTTCTGCATCCTTTAAATGTTCCTGATGCTCCTTGGGCCTGTGTCTCCATGGAATTCATTGTGGATTTACCTTTGTCGGATGGTTTTGATACTATTATAATGATGGTTGATTGTTTTACGAAGATGGCCCATTTTATTCCTGCTGTTGACTTAGCTTTTCCTAGTTTGACAGCTACTTTATTAATTAAGGAAGTTTTTAGTTCACATGGCCTTCCTTAGAATATGCTACATGACAAAGGTTCTCAGGTTATCATCATCAGACTAAAAGCCAGATGAAACAGACTAATCAGACTTGTACCTATGCTGTTTTTATTCCTACCTTAAGGATAATTGGGCCTGTTTGCTTCCTACTGAGGAGTTTGCCTAAAAAAATATATCATCAAGATCTCAACATTCTTTGCTAACTATAGTTTTTATCCTGTATTACTCACGGATCTCTCTGCCTCTTTACCTGTCCCAGACTTGAATCAGTGTCTGTCCTTCCTGGTAAAGAACTTTTTGATTGCTTTATGATACAATGCCTCAAGCTCAACAGCAGTAAAAGTTTTTTTGGAGATAAATCACATGGTGTGTTTATCTACAGTGACTTTGAAGATGTCTTGTCCCTCCAGGAAGTTGGGTCCTCTTTTTGTAGGTACTTTTTGAATTTCTAAGATAGTTAACCATGTTACTGTGGAACTTGATCTTCATGCAGATTATAGAAGTCCTCCACTATTTCATGTGTTTCGGATAAAGATATTTTGTGACAATCCTTTTGTCAACGTGTTTCTTCTCCTCCTCCTGATCGCATGGTTGGAGTGGATGAGTTTGAGATGATGTGATTCTTTACTCTCGCATCCATCATGGTCATTTGCAGAATTTGATTAAGTGGAAGGGATATGTCAATGAGAAGAATTCATCGGAACCTTTCACTAATGTTAATTTCATCTTTTTTATCCTTCTTGTCCTAGTCCTGTTCGAGCCCTGAGGTTGCACTAAAGGAACGTGTTAAGTATTTAGGTGCATCCAGAGTCATGCTATGCCTACCACTGCTTCATTGTTGCACTGTAGGTGATGCACTGTGTGTGGAATTCGACATTTACAGCATGCTAAGGACTGCACTGTTTAGAAATCCATAGGGACCAGGAACACTGTTGAAAATGGATCCTCTGCTGCAGGAGCCAAGGCCGCGCTAAGTAGTGTGGGCTAGTTAGCACTCACCTTTATGCTTTAAAGTGGAAATTGCCTTTGGCCTTGTCTTTGGTGCCTAAACGGAATGGTGGTGTTAAAAGGCCCTCTCAGACTCCCATTCAGTGCTTGCTTATTGTTTCATGGAGACCAAAGCATACTTGTTCTCATCCTGTTAACTGGACCCTGACCTTGGCAAAGTTTTTGGACCAAGCTACCTGCTTAACCCCACTATCAAGATACACATTTCTTGTACTGATATTCTGGATTTTGAAACTGTGCCCTGAACTGTGCCGTATCTGTCTCATCCCTCTGTTTAAACCCCTGGTACTGGACTGTCCCTCTGGCTTTGATCCTTGGCTACAGATAATTCAACAGTTTTCCTTATAACTGAAAGCTGCTTTTTTCCTTATACATTTTCCAGATGCATGCAATATGTTAGGACATGTAGAATATTTTCAGAAGTATCAACATAGCTAAAGTAATCACAACTAGCATCAAAATGCAGGTAAACCATACAATGGAGTGCTTCATCATAACAAAATGTTAAATGTGAGCTTAGTATTATTTGACTGTAATCATATCTTTTGCACTCTGTGATGGAACTTACCTGCATAAGTCTCTCTAGCTGGTAAAACTTGCAATGCAAATCTTCGAAGTTGTTCTTATAGAGGTTGCGGAACTGGTAATCATACATGATCCTAACCAACACACAGAATGCTTGCTCCTCTGGCATCTGCAGAAGGGAGAAAAAAATCCAGTTACAGAAGACATTTGAAATGTGGCTCACCATTTCAATATTCAAATAGATCTATATTAAAACACAGATAATGTTAAAGTCTGTATTGTTTCTGAAAATTCTCAGTATGAGATATAAATATATATATATAGGTATACAATACCTAAATTGGGGAAATGTCTTGTCAGGGTATTAGTGATTGATATTTAATTATATATATATATGTAATATTTCAGTTTTAAATAAAAATGTCTTGATATCTGTAAATGATAGAGTTCTCTCTATCAATGACTGAGGTGGGCGACCCAGACACAAGCCTAGCCTGTCACAGTACACAGAAAGAAAGTATGTTTACTCAGACCTCCTGCTGTTCAGACGTACACTAACCAGGACTTCTAAAGAGCAAATGTGGTGTGTTTGTTCCAGAGAGCAAACATATGTCCCAAACTGTAAGAGATAATGTCACACCTCAAAAACCTTTGATCACGGTCTCTGTTGTATGGTTTCCCTAGATTAAAAACTTTAAATTAATTTGGCCTAAGAAACCTATTGCCTAGATCACAGGAACCCCTGTGGATTGCAGCCTAGAAGTCTACAAGTGATCACTTATTTGAAGCACAAGCTTCTAGGAAAGGTAAGCATTTACAGTTAAGTGTTAACTATTCCATACTGAGTTAAATATACAAAACCCTATACTCCTCTTCTGAGTTAAAGGTATCTAAGGAAGAAATATCTTAACCTGTGTAATTTGAAAGCATATAAGATTAAAACTTAAAACTTAAATATATGAATTGTATAATCATCAGATCTATTTAAAATACTCAAATTAAATAAATAATAGTATTGAGTGGGTAGCTGTATTGATGAATTTAAAATATTTGAATGTATTTCAAAATAAAACTACATTTATTTTTCTTTGTTTCAGGAATCTGCTGTGAAAATGAGGTTCCAAATATGACAAGTAGATACTAGTTTATAAAGGCTTATGTAATTTGTGCTGTGAATTATAGCATATGTTTTTATACACTCAGCTTTGGAGATATACTAGATATGGAATGATATGATTCTATTAAAATAAAATAATAGTATGACTAATTATCAACTGATATACAAATGAATTCAAATATATATATATATTTAATTACAACTACTAGTCCACTCATAGAAATATGACTTTTAAATACATCTTTTAACATATTATGAGTAGGATATTGTCAGGGACACTGTACCTTTAAGCAGTAACGTTCCTTTCTCTCCACCTATTGGTTGCTTTCCTGTTAAAATCCTGCAACTTCCTGGCAATCACTGCTTAGTAATTCTTGTTTGACCTAACAAACACCTGAAGACCTGAGCTAAACTTGAAATACACCTGAGAAGGGATAAATCCACTGTTCAACTATTTTCCAGTCTCACAAGGGCAAATTTAACTTTATCGTCTGTGGCTGAATACACCAAACGATCTGCAACTCATTTCATCAAAACATAGAAGAGTTATACTGAATTACAATCAAGTGATAAGGATTTCACAACTCTCACCACTGCTGTCTCTGCCTTGTAAAATTCACAGTCAGTTTGATTCGTTACCATATCGGCATCTTTACTTCAGCCACATACTGAAGCTGAACCCTCCCCCAACACAGGCTTCCGCCATCACACGCTGCAGGGAAACGCCGGGGACAGAACCTGAGCAACCGACTGCAGTGTAAGCCAGCCTCATTCAGCAAGGAATAAATAAGGTAAAATTAACATCGCTTATTTAACAATAACGCATTGATGAACTGTTTAATACCAAGTAATTATTACTCCGGAGAAAAGTAATATCCAATTACATATCCTGCATGATTCAAGGTATTCATTTATACAGCCTTTGAAACTCATCATATAACTAAAAAAGCCTGAACTTCACAGGAACAGAAACTCTGGGATTAACTCTAATCTGTAAAACTTCATACTTGTTACAGACTTTATATTATATTACTTGCTTGCTTGCAATATTAATTAAACTCACTGCTACAAAGATACCCTTCATACATAGCGGGATTCTAAAACCTCAGTGACACAAACAATAACCAGGTTTATTACTTCTGTTTTATAAATAAACTGTGTATTACCTACTGCATTCACTAACTCATAGAAAAAGAAGTAATCTGCAGCTGAGCTCCTTAAAGGGATAATAACCTCCTTACAGATATATATATATATATATATATATATATATATACTATATATATATATATATATATATTCTAAGTGTAACCATGTTTAGTCTCAAAAATACGCGCTCAGTTATATTAGATGAGCCATATACTAAACAGATAATTTATTAATACTAGAAATAATAAATATATTGAATATACATTTAAGAAAAACATAATTTATGCTTACCTGATAAATGTATTTCTCTTGTAGTGTATCCAGTCCACGGATCATCCATTACTTGTGGGATATTCTCCTTCCCAACAGGAAGATGCAAGAGGATCACCCACAGCAGAGCTGCTATATAGCTAATCCCATCACTGCCATATCCAGTCATTCGACCGAAACAAGACGAGAAAGGAGAAACCACAGGGTGCAGTGGTGACTGTCGTTTAATTAAAATTTAGACCTGCCTTAAAAGGACAGGGCGGGCCGTGGACTGGATACACTACAAGAGAAATAAATTTATCAGGTAAGCATAAATTATGTTTTCTCTTGTTAAGTGTATCCAGTCCACGGATCATCCATTACTTGTGGGATACCAATACCAAAGCTAAAGTACACGGATGATGGGAGGGACAAGGCAGGAACTTAAACGGAAGGAACCACTGCCTGTAGAACCTTTCTCCCAAAAACAGCCTCCGAAGAAGCAAAAGGGTCAAATTTGTAAAATTTTGAAAAGGTGTGAAGCGAAGACCAAGTCGCAGCCTTGCAAATCTGTTCAACAGAGGCCTCATTTTTAAAGTCCCAGGTGGAAGCCACAGCTCTAGTAGAATGAGCTGTAATCCTTTCAGGGGGCTGCTGTCCAGCAGTCTCATAGGCTAAGCGTATTATGCTCCGAAGCCAAAAGGAGAGAGAGGTTGCCGAAGCTTTTTGACCTCTCCTCTGTCCAGAGTAAACGACAAACAGGGCAGATGTTTGACGAAAATCTTTAGTAGCCTGTAAGTAAAACTTCAAGGCACGGACTACGTCCAGATTATGCAAAAGACGTTCCTTCTTTGAAGAAGGATTAGGACACAATGATGGAACAACAATCTCTTGATTGATATTCCTGTTAGAAACCACCTTAGGTAAAAACCCAGGTTTGGTATGCAGAACTACCTTGTCTGAATGAAAAATCAGATAAGGAGAATCACAATGTAAGGCAGATAACTCAGAGACTCTTCGAGCCGAGGAAATAGCCATCAAAAACAGAACTTTCCAAGATAAAAGTTTAATATCAATGGAATGAAGGGGTTCAAACGAAACTCCCTGAAGAACTTTAAGAACCAAGTTTAAGCTCCACGGGGGAGTAACAGTTTTAAACACAGGCTTAATCCTAACCAAAGCCTGACAAAATGCCTGGACGTCTGGAACTTCTGCCAGACGCTTGTGCAAAAGAATAGACAGAGCAGAGATCTGTCCTTTTAAAGAACTAGCTGATAAGCCTTTGTCCAAACCCTCTTGGAGAAAGGACAATATCCTAGGAATCCTAACCTTACTCCATGAGTAACTCTTGGATTCACACCAATAAAGATATTTACGCCATATCTTATGGTAGATTTTCCTGGTGACAGGCTTCCGAGCCTGTATTAAGGTATCAATGACTGACTCGGAGAAGCCACGCCTTGATAGAATCAAGCGTTCAATCTCCATGCAGTCAGTCTCAGAGAAAGTAGATTTGGATGATTGAAAGGACCTTGTATTAGAAGGTCCTGCCTCAGAGGCAGAGTCCATGGTGGAAGAGATGACATGTCCACTAGGTCCGCATACCAGGTCCTGCGTGGCCATGCAGGCGCTATCAGAATCACTGATGCTCTCTCCTGTTTGATTTTGGCAATCAGTCGAGGGAGCAGAGGAAACGGTGGAAACACATAGGCCAGGTTGAAGAACCAAGGAGCTGCTAGAGCATCTATCAGCGTTGCTCCCGGGTCCCTGGACCTGGATCCATAACAAGGAAGCTTGGCGTTCTGGCGAGACGCCATGAGATCCAGTTCTGGTTTGCCCCAACGATGGACCAGTTGAGCAAACACCTCCGGATGGAGTTCCCACTCCCCCGGATGAAAAGTCTGACGACTTAGAAAATCCGCCTCCCAGTTCTCTACGCCTGGGATGTGGATCGCTGACAGGTGGCAAGAGTGAGACTCTGCCCAGCGAATTATCTTTGACACTTCTAACATCGCTAGGGAACTCCTGGTTCCCCCTTGATGGTTGATGTAAGCCACAGTCGTGATGTTGTCCGACTGAAATCTGATGAACCTCAGTGTTGCTAACTGAGGCCAAGCTAGAAGAGCATTGAATATTGCTCTTAACTCTAGAATATTTATTGGGAGGAGTTTCTCCTCCTGAGTCCACGATCCCTGAGCCTTCAGGGAGTTCCAGACTGCGCCCCAACCTAGAAGGCTGGCATCTGTTGTTACAATCGTCCAATCTGGCCAGCGAAAGGTCATACCCTTGGACAGATGGACCCGAGAAAGCCACCAGAGAAGAGAATCTCTGGTCTCTTGATCCAGATTTAGTAGAGGGGACAAATCTGAGTAATCCCCATTCCACTGACTTAGCATGCATAATTGCAGCGGTCTGAGATGCAGGCGCGCAAATGGCACTATGTCCATTGCCGCTAGCATTAAGCTGATTACTTCCATGCACTGAGCCACTGACGGGCGTGGAATGGAATGAAGGACACGGCAAGCATTTAGAAGTTTTGATAAAAAAGTGCTAGTGTATAATTAGTGCGCCAATGGTCTGAAAATCCACTGTCTGTATGACAGTGAGACACAATCACAGTGTTAAAAATCTAAATATAAAACTATACGATACAAATCGTTATAGAAAAATACCCCAATCAAATTATATTAGGATACAAATGAATTCTTAAGAAACAAATAAATTCTTCTTAGATATTAAAAGTGATAACATAATATAGTGGTGTCTTTGCAGCAAACACCCCAAAATAATAAGGTGATAAAACTGCAAGGCACTGTAAATAATGAACACAGCAATGTGATAGAATTGTAAAATATTATAGTGAAAAAGTCCCAATGATCGAAGTTCAAAGTGTTACATATATGATGGGCGTAATGTCCAAATCACAGTAGGCAGGCTCTTCTCCAAAAGATCCCTGTTGGTGACCCAGGGGTGGATACTATATAGAAAAAAAGATAAAAGAAGGCGCCAACATAGTGCGGTTACCAATGGGATGGAACACGCTTAGTAAATAATACCAGGTACTCACAGGATGAAAGACACTTGAGAAGTGTCACAGGTGCCTCCTGGACTCTCAGAGTTGTCCAGCTAACTCCCACTCCACTGTGGTGGTAAGGTTCCGCTTGTCTCTACCGATTAGGATGGCTCCGCTAGTGGTTGTGGCTCCCAGCCAGTATTCCAATAGGACTCTCTTGCGGTTTCCCCAAATCCAGCTATCCAGTTAAAATCCGTGCTCTCCGGTGATACAGCAAGGATAAAAGTGGTTTGTGACGGTGGTAACAAACTACAATATTGCCATTAAAAATATCAGAAAAGAAAGTTCGTGGCAGCAAGCTGTCACCATCCAAAAGAGACTCTTTTGGATGGTGACAGCTTGCTGCCACGAACTTTCTTTTCTGATATTTTTAATGGCAATATTGTAGTTTGTTACCACCGTCACAAACCACTTTTATCCTTGCTGTATCACCGGAGAGCACGGATTTTAACTGGATAGCTGGATTTGGGGAAACCACAAGAGAGTCCTATTGGAATACTGGCTGGGAGCCACAACCACTAGCGGAGCCATCCTAATCGGTAGAGACAAGCGGAACCTTACCACCACAGTGGAGTGGGAGTTAGCTGGACAACTCTGAGAGTCCAGGAGGCACCTGTGACACTTCTCAAGTGTCTTTCATCCTGTGAGTACCTGGTATTATTTACTAAGCGTGTTCCATCCCATTGGTAACCGCACTATGTTGGCGCCTTCTTTTATCTTTTTTTCTATATAGAAGTTTTGATAACCTGGACTCCGTCAGGTAAATTTTCATCTCTACAGAATCTATAAGAGTCCCTAGTAAGGAGACTCTTGTGAGTGGTGATAGAGAACTCTTTTCCACGTTCACTTTCCACCCATGCGACCTCAGAAATGCCAGAACTATCTCTGTATGAGACTTGGCAATTTGAAAGCTTGACGCCTGTATCAGGATGTCGTCTAGATACGGAGCCACCGCTATGCCTCGCGGTCTTAGAACTGCCAGAAGTGAGCCCAGAACCTTTGTAAAAATTCTCGGGGCAGTGGCCAACCCGAAGGGAAGAGCTACAAATTGGTAATGCCTGTCTAGAAAGGCAAACCTTAGGAACCGATGATGATCTTTGTGAATCGGTATGTGAAGGTAGGCATCCTTTAAGTCCACTGTGGTCATGTACTGACCCTCTTGGATCATGGGTAGGATGGTCCGAATAGTTTCCATTTTGAATGATGGAACTCTGAGGAATTTGTTTAAGATCTTTAGATCCAAGATTGGTCTGAAGGTTCCCTCTTCCTTGGGAACCACAAACAGATTTGAATAAAATCCCTGTCCTTGTTCCGTCCGCGGAACTGGATGGATCACTCCCATTACTAGGAGGTTTTGCACACAGCTTAGGAATGCCTCTTTCTTTATCTGGTTTGATGATAACCTTGAAAGATGAAATCTCCCTTGTGGAGGAGAAGCTTTGAAGTCCAGAAGATATCCCTGAGATATGATCTCCAACGCCCAGGGATCCTGAACATCTCTTGCCCACGCCTGGGCGAAGAGAGAAAGTCTGCCCCCCACTAGATCCGTTTCCGGATAGGGGGCCGTTCCTTCATGCTGTCTTGGGGCAGCAGCAGGCTTCCAGGCCTGCTTGCCCTTGTTCCAGGACTGGTTAGGTTTCCAGGCCTGTCTGGAATGAGCAACAGTTCCCTCTTGTTTTGAAGCGGAGGAAGTTGATGCTGCTCCTGCCTTGAAATTTTGAAAGGCACGAAAATTAGACTGTTTGGCCTTTGATTTGGCCCTGTCCTGATGAAGGGTATGACCCTTGCCTCCAGTAATGTCAGCAATAATTTCCTTCAAGCCAGGCGCGAATAAGGTCTGCCCCTTGAAAGGAATGTTGAGTAATTTAGACTTTGAAGTCACATCAGCTGACCAGGATTTAAGATATAGCGCCCTATGCGCCTGGATGGCGAATCCGGAATTCTTAGCCGTTAGTTTAGTCAAATGAACAATGGCATCAGAAACAAATGAGTTAGCTAGCTTAAGCGTTCTAAGCTTGTCAATAATTTCATTCAATGGAGCTGTCTGGATGGCCTCTTCCAGGGCCTCAAACCAGAATGCCGCCGCAGCAGTGACAGGCGCAATGCATGCAAGGGGCTGTAAAATAAAACCTTGTTAACATTTTCTTAAGGTAACCCTCCAATTTTTTATCCATTGGATCTGAAAAAGCACAACTGTCCTCAACCGGGATAGTGGTACGCTTTGCTAAAGTAGAAACTGCTCCCTCCACCTTAGGGACCGTCTGCCATAAGTCCCGTGTAGTGGCATCTATTGGAAACATTTTTCTAAATATAGGAGGTGGGGAAAAGGGCACACCGGGTCTATCCCACTCCTTGCTAATAATTTCTGTAAGCCTTTTAGGTATAGGAAAAACGTCAGTACACACCGGCACCGCATAGTATCTATCCAGCCTACACAATTTCTCTGGAATTGCAACTGTGTTAAAGTCATTCAGAGCAGCTAATACCTCCCCAAGCAATACACGGAGGTTCTCAAGCTTAAATTTAAAATTAGAAATCTCTGAATCAGGTTTCCCCGAGTCAGAGACTTCACCCACAGACTGAAGCTCTCCGTCCTCATGTTCTGCATACTGTGACGCAGTATCAGACATGGCTCTAACAGCATTTGCGCGCTCTGTATCTCTCCTAACCCCAAAGCTATCGTGCTTGCCTCTTAATTCAGGCAATCTAGATAATACCTCTGAAAGGGTATTATTCATGATTGCAGCCATGTCCTGCAAGGTAATCGCTATGGGCGTCCCTGATGTAATTGGCGCCATATTAACGTGCGTCCCCTGAGCAGGAGGCGAAGGGTCTGACACGTGGGGAGAGTTAGTCGGCATAACTTCCCCCTCCACAGAACCCTCTGGTGATAATTCTTTTATAGATAAAGACTGATCTTTACTGTTTAAGGTGAAATCAATACATTTAGTACACATTCTCCTATGGGGCTCCACCATGGCTTTCAAACATAATGAACAAGTAGGTTCCTCTGTGTCAGACATGTTTAAACAGACTAGCAATGAGACTAACAAGCTTGGAAAACACTTTAAAACAAATTTACAAGCAATATAAAAAACGTTACTGCGCCTTTAAGAAACACAAATTTTCCCAAATTTTGAAATAACAGTGAAAAAATGCAGTTACACTAACGAAATTTTTACAGTGTATGTAATAAGTTATCAGAGCATTGCACCCACTTGCAAATGGATGATTAACCCCTTAATACCAAAAACGGAATAACAAATGACAAAAACGTTTTATAATTAGTCACAACAACTGCCACAGCTCTACTGTGGCTTTTTACCTCCCTCAATACGACTTTTGAAGCCTTTTGAGCCCTCCAGAGAAGTCCTGGATCATGCAGGAAGAAGCTGGATGTCTGTGTCTGTAATTTTTGCTGTGCAAAAAAATGCCAAAATAGGCCCCTCCCACTCATATTACAACAGTGGAAAGCCTCCAGGAACTGTTTCTAGGCAAAATTCAAGCCAGCCATGTAGAAAAAACTAGGCCCCAATAAGTTTTATCACCAAACATATGTAAAAAACGATTAAACATGCCAGCAAACGTTTTAAAATACACTTTTATAAGAGTATGTATCTCTATTAATAAGCCTGATACCAGTCGCTATCACTGCATTTAAGGCTTTACTTACATTACTTCGGTATCAGCAGTATTTTCTAGCAAATTCCATCCCTAGAAAAATATTTTAACTGCACATACCTTATTGCAGGAAAACCTGCACGCTATTCCCCCTCTGAAGTTACCTCACTCCTCAGAATATGTGAGAACAGCAAAGGATCTTAGTTACTTCAGCTAAGATTATAGAAAACGCAGGCAGATTCTTCTTCTAAATGCTGCCTGAGATAAACAGTACACTCCGGTACCATTTAAAAATAACAAACTTTTGATTGAAGAAATAAACTAAGTATAAAACACCACAGTCCTCTTACGACCTCCATCTTAGTTGAGAGTTGCAAGAGAATGACTGGATATGGCAGTGAGGGGAGGAGCTATATAGCAGCTCTGCTGTGGGTGATCCTCTTGCATCTTCCTGTTGGGAAGGAGAATATCCCACAAGTAATGGATGATCCGTGGACTGGATACACTTAACAAGAGAAATATACTTTTTCTGTAGTAGTATTTGTTAATGAAACTACATCCTGTTGCCTATTATTCCCCGGTGTTCAATACGAGAATTGCAACCAAAGGGTATTTTAAATGGTCAGGGGATTTAAAATTACCATATGCATTTCCAAGGGCTAATGAAAGATAAGCTCAGACTAAAAGGGCGTACCCAGAGAATTCCATTGGGTGATTTAGAAATGAAGGTGAAATTGGTCTCAGACAAAAAGACTATACAAAGAGGGGAAGACACAAAAAAACACACTTTGGTTTGGGGCCTGACTTGGAATAACTCTCTGTTATTAAGAGATAAATACCTCTGTGTTTCTGATACCCTGGTTGCAAAAATACCTTCACATATGACTTTGGAAAACTCTGATTGAAAAAGCTGAACTCTCATATTGGTTACTGTTAATATATTAAGCATTTTGATGTTTTTATATTTTTAATGTTTTAAAGCAAAGATATTCTTTATTGATGTGGTTTAATTGTAGCTGGGATTTAAAATGGTATTTTGTATTTACAAATTAACATTGCATAGACTAGGGTATCTTAGGTAAGAATAAACATACACTAAATTAAGTAATTTGACCATTGAGAGAGATTTTGTATTTTATACTTAAAAATTCATTTTTATCTGCTGTGAAATAGCTTGGAAATTACATTTACAATTGTGGCTAAATTAGATTTATTTGGTATATGTTGACTTGATGATTGTATAACAATCTCTGGTTGATTATTTGAAGTATCATAGGACTATTTTTGTCTAAAATAGTGAATTATATTTCTCTGGAAATCACATTAGATTGTGGGAATTAAGCTAAGATTTAATTGTGAGATTTGAACATAGGTGAGTCCAAACGTCATTAAATAAGCTATATATTGAATTAGTTAAACTTTCTGGCTATTTATAAATTGTTCTAGTATAATTCCTGTTTGATATTTAATAAGCAATTCATTTTGAGTTAAGGCTAATTTATAGAAATATTGTGTCCAAAATTCAGGGGGTAATAGACAATATCTATTGAATAGTAATTAATCTAAATACCTCTATAGCCTGCTTTATATTTTAATATTGTATTAACAAATTGATATATATATATATATATATATATATATATATATATATATATATATATATATATATATATGGTCATAGGTGATATTCAGTTACTACATAAATATAGTCAATGTGTATATAAAGATTAACTGGTCAGAACCTAGGATATATTTTATATTGAGATTAAATATTAATTTTTAATAATATTGTAACACGTTGGTGGCAACTGCTGCTGATAAATACACCAACATTACTGGAGGATACTCCTGAGACATATCAATAGTCCATATAAATATCAGATAGTAAAGTGTGGGCTAATTAGTACCAATAAAACCACTGGGCTGCTGCTCCTAATAAATTGTTGAATCACATTCGAATGTGAAAAAACAAGCAGAGCAAAGGAGGCACCTCATAGTGCAATATTGTCATTAACTTAGATGGTACTTAGAGAACAAAAGATCCCAGTCACTTATTGATGAGCACTTAAAATACAGTACAAATATTGCGGACCGGGTCCTCAGAGCTGTAAAACTTTAGCAGGAATCCCACAGAAAGCTGATGGTATACCTGGAATGGAGTGAAGCAACATCCTCAGCTGTTTGGCCCACTGTTCCTGAGCCCAGCAGCTCTGAGGACTGCCAAATTTGCAGTTTGTTATCTTTAGATCTCTATGTACCATCTAAATGAATGACAATATTAAACTATGAGGCGCCCTATTTCCTTTGCATTTATTTACAAGAACACTGCACTTGATGGCCAATGATCAACTAAATATATATTCTGATCAAGTAGCTTTGTTGTTGTGGTGAATGAAGCATATTAGGTATAACTAAACACACAAGGTGGCACAGGAAACACATAATTTGTTGGTATGAAACTTGAAAATGTTATGTATACTTTGGAAACAAATATTTGACTTAACTGCATCTAGTTAAAGCTTGCAAATATTTTTCTATTGGTGGCTATAACTAAACAGAGTCAACTTTTAGATAGTTTATTTTATGCACTAATCTGAAATCTACAACCAAAGGTTCAGGCTATATTCATATATTTTTAATAAAAGAAAAAAATAAATAAATAAATAAAGAGAGAGAGAGAGAGAGAGAGAGAGAGAGAGAGAGAGAGAGAGAGAGAGAGAGAAAGCAGAGATAGAGAGAGAGAGAGAAAGAAAAAAAGAAAGAAATAAAGAAAGAAAAAGAAAGAGAGAGAAGAAAGGAGAGATAGAGAGCGAGAGAAAGAGCAAGAGAAAGAGAGCGAGAGAGTAGGAGAACAGCCTTATCTTCATTAAAAAATAGAAAATGTGGTTTGCATTACAAACCTGAAAGCTCAGAGATCATTCTAGAGAGAAAAAGACAAAAGAAAGAGAGAGATAAAGAAAGAAAGAGAGAGAGAGAGAGAGAGAGAGAAAGATAGAGAGAGCGAGAGTAAGAGAAAGTGAGAGAGAGAGAGAGAGAGAGAGAGAGAAAGATAGAGAGAGCGAGAGTAAGAGAAAGTGAGAGAGAGAGAGAGAGAGAGAGAGAGAGAGAGGGAGAGAGAAAGAGAGAGATCGAGAGATCGAGAGTGAGAGAACAGCCTTATCCTCATTAAAAAACAGAAAAGAAGGTTTGCAATCCTGAAAGCTAAGAGACCATTCTAGTTGAAGAAATAGCTACAAGAAAAGAACATTCCAAGATAATAGCTGAAGCTAAACCATGCATTGACTCAAAAGGAGGAGTTTGAAGAACCCTGAAAACCAGATTAAGATTTATTTTTAATCAGATCCTGAAAATCTGGTATTTTAGCAATTTTCTTATGATACAAAAAAGAAAGAGACAAAATGTGACCCTTTAAAACTTAAGAACTCTAGGAATTCTAAAAACTCCAGCAATAACCTTTGTAAGAACACCACGTAAAAAAGGTCTTACAGGTTTGCTAGCCTGAATCAAGGTATCAATAACCTTGTCAGAAAAATGAAGCGTTCAATAGCCATGCAGTCAAATTCAGAGTTTTGAGTTCTTCATCAAAGAAAGGACCTTCAAAAAGAAGAACCCTTTGCAGAGGTAGTCTCCAAGGCAATCACATCTGAAACAAATCTGCAAACCAAATCCTGTGAGTCCACGCTGGAGTTATCAGAATTGCTGAGACTTGTTCCTGCTTGAATCTGGCTATCACACTGGAAGAAAAACGTCAATCAGGATGAACAACCAAGTAACCACTAGGGCATCTATCAGACTTGCCATAGAGTCCTAAAACCTGGCACATTACTGAGGCAGTTTGTGAGTCAAATGACAAACCCTGAGATCTCACAATATGGACAAAAACTTCCTGATCTAGAGACCATCCCCTACATGAAGAGCATGGAAACTGAGAAAGTCTGCCATCCAATTGTTTACACCCAGAATGTCAATTGCAGAAAACATACAATGGTGGTGTTCTTAAATACTGATGATGCAGGACACTTCTCTCATTGCTAAGGAACTGCACATTCCTCCCTGATGATTGACATAAGCCACTGCTGTGACACTATCTGAAATAAATAAATCTAAATCAATTTGTGTCTGAGGTCGGCCAACTCTGCACAGAGTTCAAGAATATTTATGGGTAGCTTTGCCTCCTGAGGAGATCAAACTTTCTGTGCTTTCCAAGCCCTCAGATGCACCCCAACCTAGCAAGGCTGGCATCTATGGAGATTACTACCCACACTGGCTGAAGAAAGAAGGCTCCGTGAACCAAGGACTGGTGACTCTGCCACCAAAACAGGGACTATCTTGTGGTGTGATCTAACAGAATCTTCTGAGACAGGTTTTCTGTGTCCCCATTCCATTGATGCAGCATCTGCAACTGGAACAAAAGGGACTGAAGATGAAATCTAGCAAATGGAACTGCATCTAAGGCTGCCACCATGAGGCTGACAACTTCCATGCACTGAGCAATGAAAGACAGAGGATTCAGCTGCAGAAGGGCACAGGCTCACTGCAGCTTCAATCTGTCTGATCTGTCAGAGACACATGCATAGTCAAAGAATCAATTATGAACCCCAGAAAAGACACAGATCTGAGGAGTTAGAGAGCTTTTTGGAAGATTTATTTTCCAACCATGACTTTGAAGCAACTGAAGTACCATCTAAATGTGATACACAGGCAGATCAAAAGAGGGAGCCTGAACCAGAATGTTGTCCAATTAAGAAACTACAGAAATTTTGTAAGCACTCTGGGAGCTGTAGCCAGACTGAAATAAGCATATTTTAAGTCTATGATAGAAATAAAACTGACTTTCCTGAACTAAATGAAGTAAAGTGTGAATTGTCTCCGTTTTGAAAGTAGGAACTTTCAGGAATTTGTTCAATATTTTAAAGAAAGAGTATGAAAAAGTACTCTCTCTGAAACTATAAAGATATTTTTGTATAAAACCTATGGCTTAATTCTGGAGTTGGAACTTCAACAATCACACCCATTACTTACAAATCTCTCACACAAGTCAAGAAAGCTGGGGCCTTTAAAGGATCTAAGTGGCACTAATAGCATCCATTCCAAGACCAAACAGAGATTTCTGCAATTACATACGATATCAGCAGACCAAAACTTAGGCCACAAAGCTTGTCTAGATAAAAAACATAAATTATGCTTACCTGATAATTTCCTTTTCTTCTGATGGAAAGAGTCCACAGCTGCATTCATTACTTTTGGGAAATAAGAACCTGGCCACCAGGAGGAGGCAAAGACAACCCAGGCAAAGGCCCAAACACTCCTCCCACTCCCCTCATCCCTCAGTCATTCTGCCGAAGAACAAGGAACAGTAGAAGAAATATCAGGGTGAAAGATGCCAGAAGAAAATAAGGACACCCACTTAAAATTATGGGTGGGGAGCTGTGGACTCTTTCCATTAGAAGAAAAGGAAATTATCAGGTAAGCATAATTTATGTTTGTCTTCTTAAATTGAGTCCACAGCTGCATTCATTACTTTTGGGAAAACAATACCCAAGCTATAGAGGACACTGAATGCCAAGATGGGAGGGTACAATAGGCGGCCCATACTGAGGGCACCAGGCCTGAACCTCTACCCAATAAAAATCCCCGCTTCATCTGAAGCCGAGAAAACACTAAGAGGAAAAGCCCCAATGACTCACAGTTAGTCCAGAAGCCAAACTAGAGACCACAACGGACTCGACTGAGCCAACAGTCCTCCAGAAGACACCGTCGCCCAACAAACAGTCCCCCACCGGTCATTTCCACAAATGAAGGAGACAGCAGCCGAAACCCCCAAGGGAACTAGGCAAAGGAGAACCAAGGAAACCAAAAAGTCCCCTAATACAAAAAAACATAATTTATGTAAGAACTTACCTGAAAAAATCATTTCTTTCATATTGGCAAGAGTCCATGAGCAAGCGACATATGGGATATACAATCCTACCAGGAGGGGCAAAGTTTCCCAAACCTCAAAATGCCTATAAATACACCCCTCACCACACCCACAATTCAGTTTAACGAATAGCCAAGCAGTGGGGTGATAGAGAAAGGAGTAGAAAGCATCAACAAAGGAAATTTGGAAATAATTGTGCTTTATACCGAAAATCATAACCACCATAAAAAAGGGTGGGCCTCATGGACTCTTGCCAATATGAAAGAAATGAATTTATCAGGTAAGTTCTTACATAAATTATGTTTTCTTTCATGAAATTGGCAAGAGTCCATGAGCTAGTGACATATGGGATATCAATACCCAAGATGTAGAGTCTTCCACTCAAGAGTCACTAGAGAGGGAGGGAATAAAAATAAAAACAGCCATATTCCGCTGAAAAAATTAATCCACAACCCCAAAAAATAAGTTTATTTTCATTTTTGAAAGAAAAAAACTTAAATCAAAAGCAGAAGAATCAAACTGAAACAGCTGCCTGAAGAACTTTTCTACCAAAAACTGCTTCCGAAGAAGCAAATACATCAAAACGATAGAATTTAGTAAATGTATGCAAAGAGCAGCAAGTCGCCGCTTTGCAAATCTGATCAACTGAAGCTTCATTCTTAAAAGCCCACGAAGTGGAGACTGATCTAGTAGAATGAGCTGTAATTCTCTGAGGCGGGGCCTGACCCGACTCCAAATAAGCTTGATGAATCAAAAGTTTCAACCAAGAAGCCAAGGAAATAGCAGAAGCCTTCTGACCTTTCCTAGGACCAGAAAATAAAACAAATAGACTGGAAGTCTTCCTGAAATATTTAGTTGCTTCCACATAATATTTCAAAGCTCTTACCACATCCAAAGAATGTAAGGATCTCTCCAAAGAATTCTTAGGATTAGGACATAAGGAATGGGACAACAATTTATCTACTAATGTTGTTAGAATTCACAACCTTAGGTAAAAATTGAAAAGAAGTCCGCAAAACTGCCTTATCCTGATGAAAAATCAGAAAAGGAGACTCACAAGAAAGAGCAGATAGCTCAGAAACTCTTCTAGCAGAAGAGATAGCCAAAAAGAACAACACTTTCCAAGAAAGTACTTTAATGTCCAAAGAATGCATAGGCTCAAATGGAGGAGCCTGTAAAGCCTTCAGAACCAAATTAAGAATCCAAGGAGGAGAAATTGATTTAATGACAGGCTTAATATGAACTAAAGCCTGTACAAAACAGTGAATATCAGGAAGTATAGCAATCTTTCTGTGAAATAAAACAGAAAGAGCGGAGATTTGTCCTTTCAAGGAACTTGCATACAAACCCTTATCCAAACCATCCTGAAGGAACTGTAAAATTCTAGGAATTCTAAAAGAATGCCAGGAGAATTTATGAGAAGAACACCATACCTTCAAATTTAATGATTTGAGATCCTGATGGAAAAACGGGCCTTGAGATAGTAGGTCCGGCCGTAACGGAAGTGGCCAAGGCGGGCAACTGGACATCCGAACCAGATCCGCATACCAAAACCTGTGTGGCCATGCTGGAGCCACCAGCAACACAAAAGACTGTTCCATGATGATTTTGGAGATCACTCTTGGAAGGAGAACTAGAGGCGGGAAGATGTAAGCAGGAGGATAACACCAAGGAAGTGTCAGTGCATCCACTGCTTCCGCCTGAACATCCCTGGACCTGGACAGGTATCTGGGAAGTTTCTTGTTTAGATGAGAGGCCATGAGATCTATCTCTGGAAGACCCCACATCTGAACAATCCGAGAAAACACATCTGGATGGAGAGACCACTCCCCTGGATGTAAAGTCTGGCGGCTGAGATAATCCGCCTCCCAATTGTCTACACCCGGGATATGCACGGCAGAGATTAGACAGGAGCTGGATTCCGCCCAAGCAAGCATCCGAGACACTTCTTTCATAGCTTGAGGACTGTGAGTCCCACCCTGATGATTGACATAAGCCACAGTTGTGATATTGTCTGTCTGAAAACAAATGAACGGTTCTCTCTTTAGCAGAGGCCAGAACTGAAGAGCCCTGAGAATTGCACGGAGTTCTAAAATATTTATTGATAATCTCGCCTCTTGAGATTTCCAAACCCCTTGTTGCTGCCAGAGATCCCCAAACAGCTCCCCAACCTGAAAGACTCGCATCTGTTGAGCTCACAGTCCAGTTTGGCCGAACAAAAGAAGCCCCTTGAACCAAACGATGGTGATCTATCCACCATGTCAGAGAGTGTCGTACATTGGGATTCAAGGATATTAATTGGGATATCTTTGTATAATCCCTGCACCATTGATTCAGCATGCAAAGCTGTAGAGGTCTCATGTGAAAACGAGCAAAGGGGATTGCGTCCGATGCTGCAGTCATGAGACCTAAAACTTCCATGCACATAGCCACTGAAGGGAATGACTGAGACTGAAGATGCCGGCATGCTGCGACCAATTTTAAACATCTCTTGTCTGTTAGAGACAGGGTCATGGACACTGAATCTATCTGGAAGCCTAAAAAGGTGACCCTTGTCTGAGGAATCAAGAAACTTTTTGGTAAATTGATCCTCCAACCATGTTTCAGAAGAAACAACCCTAGTTGATTCGTGTGAGATTCTGCAGTATGTAAAGACTGAGCTAGTACCAAGATATCGTCCAAATAAGGAAACACAGCAATACCCTGTTCTACAGATAATAGGGCACCCAGAACCTTTGAAAAGATTTTTGGAGCTGTTGCTAAGCCAAATGGAAGAGCAACAAATTGGTAATGCTTGTCTAGAAAAGAGAATCTCAGAAACTGATAGTGTTCTGGATGAATCGGAAAATGAAGGTATGCATCCTGCAAGTCTATTGTGGACATATAATGCCCTTGCTGAACAAAAGGCAGAATAGTCCTTATAGTCACCATCTTGAAAGTTGGTACTCTTACACAACGATTCAAAATTTTCAGATCCAGAACTGGTCTGAATAAATTTTCTTTCTTTGGTACAATGAATAGGTTTGAATAAAACCCAAACCTTGTTCCTGAGGAGGAAATGGCATGATTACCCCTGAAGACTCCAGGTTTGAAACACACTTCAGAAAAGCCTGAGCTTTTACTGGATTTACAGGGATACGTGAGAGAAAAAATCTTCTCACAGTAGGTCTTACTTTGAATCCTATTCGATACCCTTGAGAGACAATGCTCTGAATCCAATGATTTTGGACAGATCTTATCCAAAAATCCTTGAAAAACCTCAATCTGCCCCTTACCAGCTGAGCTGGAATGAGGGCCGCACCTTCATGCGGACTTAGGGGCTGACTTTGGTTTCCTAAATGGCTTGGATTTATTCCAATTTGAGGAAGGCTTCCAATTGGAAGCAGATTCCTTGGGAGGAGGATTGAGTTTTTGTTCCTTATTCTGACGAAAGGAACGAAAACGGTTAGAAGCCTTAGATTTACCCTTAGGTTTTTTATCCTGAGGCAGAAAAACTCCTTTTCCTCCAGTGATAGTTGAAATAATAGAATCCAACTGAGAACCAAATAAATTATTACCTTGGAAAGAAAGAGATAGTAATCTACAGGGAGTGCAGAATTATTAGGCAAATGAGTATTTTGACCACATCATCCTCTTTATGCATGTTGTCTTACTCCAAGCTGTATAGGCTCGAAAGCCTACTACCAATTAAGCATATTAGGTGATGTGCATCTCTGTAATGAGAAGGGGTGTGGTCTAATGACATCAACACCCTATATCAGGTGTGCATAATTATTAGGCAACTTCCTTTCCTTTGGCAAAATGGGTCAAAAGAAGGACTTGACAGGCTCAGAAAAGTAAAAAATAGTGAGATATCTTGCAGAGGGATGCAGCACTCTTAAAATTGCAAAGCTTCTGAAGCGTGATCATCGAACAATCAAGCGTTTCATTCAAAATAGTCAACAGGGTCGCAAGAAGCATGTGGAAAACCAAGGTGCAAAATAACTGCCCATGAACTGAGAAAAGTCAAGCGTGCAGCTGCCAAGATGCCACTTGCCACCAGTTTGGCCATATTTCAGAGCTGCAAAATCACTGGAGTGCCCAAAAGCACAAGGTGTGCAATACTCAGAGACATGGCCAAGCTAAGAAAGGCTGAAAGACGACCACCACTGAACAAGACACACAAGCTGAAACGTCAAGACTGGGCCAAGAAATATCTCAAGACTGATTTTTCTAAGGTTTTATGGACTGATGAAATGAGAGTGAGTCTTAATGGGCCAGATGGATGGGCCCGTGGCTGGATTGGTAAAGGGCAGAGAGCTCCAGTCCGACTCAGACGCCAGCAAGGTGGAGGTGGAGTACTGGTTTGGGCTGGTATCATCAAAGATGAGCTTGTGGGGCCTTTTCGGGTTGAGGATGGAGTCAAGCTCAACTCCCAGTCCTACTGCCAGTTTCTGGAAGACACCTTCTTCAAGCAGTGGTACAGGAAGAAGTCTGCATCCTTCAAGAAAAACATGATTTTCATGCAGGACAATGCTCCATCACATGCGTCCAAGTACTCCACAGCGTGGCTGGCAAGAATGGGTATAAAAGAAGAAAATCTAATGACATGGCCTCCTTGTTCACCTGATCTGAACCCCATTGAGAACCTGTGGTCCATCATCAAATGTGAGATTTACAAGGAGGGAAAACAGTACACCTCTCTGAACAGTGTCTGGGAGGCTGTGGTTGCTGCTGCACGCAATGTTGATGGTGAACAGATCAAAACAGTGACAGAATCCATGGATGGCAGGCTTTTGAGTGTCCTTGCAAAGAAAGGTGGCTATATTGGTCACTGATTTGTTTTTGTTTTGTTTTTGAATGTCAGAAATGTATATTTGTGAATGTTGAGATTTTATATTGGTTTCACTGGTAAAAATAAATAATTGAAATGGGTATATATTTGTTTTTTGTTAAGTTGCCTAATAATTATGCACAGCAATAGTCACCTGCACACACAGATATCCCCCTAAAATAGCTATAACTAAAAACAAACTAAAAACTACTTCCAAAACTATTCAGCTTTGATATTAATGAGTTTTTTGGGTTCATTGAGAACATGGTTGTTGTTCAATAATAAAATTAATCCTCAAAAATACAACTTGCCTAATAATTCTGCACTCCCTGTATATTTAGATGTCATATCAGCATTCCAAGATTTAAGCCACAAAGTTCTTCTAGCTAATACAGCTAAAGACATGGATCTAACATCAATTTTGATAATATCAAAAATGGCATCACAAATAAAATGATTAGCATGTTGCAGTAAGCGAGTAATGCTAGATATGTCAGGATCCAATTCTCCCCCGAGAAGGAGAGTATACTCTCAAAACCCGAAGGAAGAATAAACCCCTTCTGAAATCAATAGAGGATGTTGAAAGGAAAATAAATACCCTAGCAGACTAAGTTAACAGGATAGACTCAACAAAGCTCACACATCCAGAGGAGACTGTGCGAACGCAGCTCCTTGGACCGCTCGGCCATCCTGACCTGCAGACCCACACCCAGCTGGACCAACCCAGCCTCAGGGATCCAAGACAGGGGGAACAAAAGAATCCCGAAACAGGTACAGGAACGAGCGTAAGGATAGTACAGCCATCCCCACAGAGTACAAGTACAACCCGACTCTGAAAACAGACAACAAGGCCATAGACCTAAGGATCAATCAAAATAAAGGCCCAACAAGCCTGCTTGAAGCCAGCAAGACCCCAGGGGAAACCAATCCCACCTTTCCGCCTCCCATCCAGGAGAAGCCTTAAGCAAGGACTCCATCTCCATAGGGAGGAAAATATCCCCTAAAGAAAAGGGATGATGCCGGAAGGGCAACAACTGTCCTCAAGGGCCGAAGTCACCAGCTAATGGGAAAATAAATTCCCAACACAGATGTCCTAGAAAAGGACCCCCTACAAGTAGCTTGCCAAACAGAGGCATAGCCAACCCAGTTGCCTGCAGAGCAGGGAATCAACGGGAACACTGACAAGCTGAGCAGGGGAATGCAACCCTAAGGCGCACCAGAATTGGACATCCAACGCCAGCAGCTGGGTATGAACAAACCACCCTTGAGGCTCAAGCCACACGGCTAACCACCAGATGAAATGGGCTACTCTGTGGCAAAGAGTAAAAAATACTCTGAAAACCTGGCCAACCATGACCAGGTTAGGAAGATGGAGCAAGGACATAGCCCAAGTTCCCACTACCGTGGAACACCCCGACCAGCCCTGAGATCCAAGATTCCTAAACCACCCAAGACTGGGTTAGGAAAAAGGCTAAGCGAAGCTTCAGCAACCGGAAGTCTCAGGGAGAAAAACAGGTCCAGGCACTTAATAGTAGCAAACCTAACCCTAGAACTAAACACCCCAACTGGCCAAAAAAACAGACACAAGGGATATGGATGCATATCCCGAGAATCCAGATAGCGAGAAGAACTCGAAAGCCCCAACCAAAGGAAGGAACCACCCCTAGCTAAAGTCCAACGCTCCAAGGAGCAAGGCTAGAAGTCGTACGAAGATACTTCTCAAAGCCTCAGGACAACCAAGGGATACCTCGAGGTCAAAAAAATCCTACTAGCAGGACTAGTCTCCCTACCACCTCCACACAAGCAAAGGACACAAGGAAGAGGAAAGCACTAAGCCTACCCAGCTCCGGAAAACCCAGAGCTAAACAAAGTCCCTGCAAGGAACAACCATCTACCGGCAGAAGAAGACCCAAAGGTCTCTTATAACTCAGACAGACAGTACACGTCAAAGATAGCAAGAGAACGAAGAAAAATTGATAATAGGAGTAAATTAGAAAGTTGCTTAAAATTGCATGCTCTATCTGAATCATGAAAGAAAAAATGTGTGTTTAGTGTCCCTTTTAATAGAAATAATTGCAATATATAGTATTCATCTATTTAAATGGATTTTACCTATTTTAAACTTCATTTGAGCAGAGTCCATTACTTCCTGTCACAGCCCTACAAGGAGGCTGTGGTCTCTCCAGGAAGCTTATCTAGCCTGAAGTCATAAAAGGTCCAGAGTCGCTTTAGTATTAAGTGAATAGACTAGATAAAAAGGGATACACAGGGAGTCAGATTAGGTCATGCTCCAAACTGTCACAATAAAACAAGTTTAAAAAAATATGTTCCACTCATCATACTGGGGGCAAAACTGCTAAATTTGCAAGAAAACAAGTTGTTTGCTGTTTTTTTTTTTCTCTTTTACTTTCATGCATGAAAGTATAGAAGTGTACAAATAATGTTTTATGAAGAATGATATAGCTGCATGTAAATAATGCTTTAAATATCAAACACTATATGTGAATTATGTATATTTTGTATGAGACCACATTGTATATAGATGTGTACGTGGATATGTAAATAAGGTGTACAGAAAAAAAACAAATATGCTGAAAGAATTTGTACAATAGAAACTGAGGTGAAAAACATCCTGAAAGTAATTAAGTATATCATATAGTAACATGATGCCACTTTACTGTTGTGCAGCTACAGTATATGATATATATGATATTTATGATACTATTGTTATTGTTTTTAAAGTCTTGCGGACACTGCAGGACGGTGTCCGGTTGCAAAGTTGAACAATGATGCAGTTAGCGGGTTACGTGATGATGTAGGCTTCTGGAACACCTTAGGCAACGGCGCGAGAGGGAAGACAGGGAGCACATAAGAATGGTAAGTAGGTTTTTGAATTTCTGTATTTGTCTGAGGACGGGGGTAACCCCCGAAATGCTACACTAAACAAAAGTTAAGATAAGACCTGGTGAGTGCCTTCTTAATCTACGAACTGTGATCAGTATATTGAAGAGCACCCTCGGTAGGGGAGGACCTATGGGCCTGTGAATTTTAAAAATTCTGTAATCGGGAGTGCTATACCATATTATGGCTATCTGATGAAGTAGAGACAGCTTTTATGAAACGCGTAAGGAATTCTACATACAGTGATGTCTCTTCCGCTTAGTGCCAGTTGCACACGTTTTTCTGAGCTGTAAAAACGCCAGATACACATGCAGCTCCAACGCTTCACCAGACCACCAAGTTTTTATTTATACATATGTGTAGGATGGTTCTTATACTCTTTAATCATTAGACTACCAGGGCATTATACAGCACATAACGGACTTTGTCTGTTTTTTGAATATCAGATTTTATGTTCATATC
Source organism: Bombina bombina (assembly GCF_027579735.1). Taxonomy (NCBI): domain Eukaryota; kingdom Metazoa; phylum Chordata; class Amphibia; order Anura; family Bombinatoridae; genus Bombina; species Bombina bombina. Next base: position 98,908,443 of record NC_069508.1, read on the forward strand.
TAGATAAAACGTGATGTATGTGATTCAACGATTTTAGATTATAATATAAATCCAATGAGAAGTCCCTCTACTTTTCCTTTCACAATTTAAGGGTCCTTACTCATTTTTTGACTTAGATTAAAGTAAAATCATTTTTTAAACATATTCTTTTTATGATTGTATGGGCTCATTCCTTTTTTTTTTACATTACACCTCAGAGTGGTTTAATTCTTATTTATATACATAACAAGACCTCCAATTGGGACTCAACTACACTCAGAGTGTTAATCTCCACCCCTAGGACATTGTATATACTTCATAAAGATGAGGAAAAACAAGGTGAGATTCTTGTGATCGATTAATATTTTTTTGTACACGCACTGATATTTTGGGCCAATAACACTATCAGAAATTTCTTGTTTGATTGACATTGCAAATCGTGAGTTCCTCTCATACATTTGTGTCTATTTTGCCTCATCTGCTCAGTGGCGGCAGAACCCTAGAGGATTAGCAGCCATTTTTTGGTAAATAGGATTTCTCAGAAATCTAGATAGCGCTAAGGAACTTAACCTTTTTTGTTCCTTATATATATATATATATATATATATATATATATAAATAAATATATATATAAAAAAGGAACTTAACCTTGTTTGTTCCTTTTATATATATATATATATATATATATATATATATATAAATAAATATATATATATAAATATATATATATATATATATATATATATACACACACACATATATATACACACACATGTATATATATATATATATATATATATATATATATATATATATATATATACAGATATACAGGGCTTTTTTGTGGGTATTCAATGGTACCGGGTACCTCAAGCTCTGCCAACTCATAACAAGTAATATTAGTAATCATCATGTAAATAATCTAGTTTTCACAAGAGAGTGCTGCAAAATACATCAAATAAGTGATGTCCCTTTGCTTTTCTCACTGTACTGGCAACCCTTTCTTTTACAAAAAAAACAAATTATGCTTACCAGATAATTTCCTTCCTCACTTCCCTCAGTCATTCTGCCGAGGGAACAAGGAACAGTAGGAGAAATATCAGGGTGAAAAAAGGTGCTAGAAGAACAAAAAATTAATTTAAGGATGCCCAACGGAAAAACACGGACGGGAGCTGTGGACTCTTCCCGTACAGAAGAAAAGGAAATTATCTGGTAAGCATAATTTATGTTTTCCTTCTTAATACGGGGAAAGTCCACAGCTGCATTCATTACTTTTGAGAAGACAATACCCAAGTTATAGAGGACACTGAATGCTAACGGGGGGGGGTAACCAAAAAAGCGGCCCAAATCTGAGGGCACCACAACCTGTAACAAACCCAATCTCCCGAACAGAAGCAAAGGAACGAAACAAAAAATGTTAGGAGGACCAAGTAACTACCCAACAATTAGGACCATAAGAGTCCACTCCAGAGACCACACAAAGTCACTGGTTTCAAACTGAGAAACAAAAACCTCTGAGGAGACAAGAGTCCTGCTGTCTATGAGGTCAAGCGAAGGACACTCCACAAACACGACAAGGAAGACAACCAAGACTCCCAACCCTGACACTTCCAAATAGGAATAGACACAGAAACAAACTGACTATGCTAAAGAAAGTCTGAAAAGATTTCGAGGCACGATCCCAGAAAAAAGGGAGCACACAGAGGGAGAAGCACCTTGCAGAACCCTAAGAGAAAATCTCCTTAGAACGAAAACCCCATAAGGAGAGCTGATTACCAGACTGCAAGAGAGACTACAACATGTAGAGAATACTCCACAAAACAGAACAGGTCAATGAATAAAAAAATTCAAGGACCATCTCCTGCATTGATACAAAGAACCGATGCAAATCCTTAACAAAAAGTTCCCAAAAAGGCAAAAGAATAGAACACAACTGCCTGACCGCAGTCCGTGTCCTAGCAAAGTAAATGAACACCAAAAGTTCAAGAACCTCGGAACAGGAAAGAAAACAGATATCTAGAGTCTGCTTAGGAGTCCACATACCAGGGCAGAAGGCGACGGATGACACAACCCGTAACCGCATGTCTGTTAGGCAGCCAGGCTAACCCTCATGCTATAAGAACTATCCGTCCTATCCAAGAACCGGCCAAGAAACCTTTTCTCCAGGACATCCTGGAAAGGGACAAGAAAGACCCTCAAGAAGAGATATAAAATCAGAGAGAATCAACACCACCCCACCAAAACTGGGGGGGGGGAGCTGATGAAAGGACTGACACCTTTCAGAAAAACCCCTCTCATGGATACCCAAGGTCGAAGACCCTGCCAATCCCCCTAATAAGGAGCATTCACAATGGAGAAGACCAAACCACGAAATGAAGTCGCAGCACAAAAGGAGCAATCAGATACCCTGATGCCTGCTCCTGACAGACTGAGTCAACCCAGAAGGAGTGACATAGTCGAAGAGAACAAGGAAGAATAAAATTCCCAAGCAACTAAAATATCCAGAGATCTACCTAAAAATCCCTGACCACGATCCCCTAAGGGAAAAAAACAGGGATAGGCACAAGCGCCCGGAGAGCCTAGTTCTGATTCCACCAAAGGTAGAGATCTGAAAAAACATTTAGGGGAATCCAGATCGAAGGTACACACCGAAGGAGAATCCCTCTACCTCATGCTGAACTCTCAGAATCAGAAAAAAGATCTATCTCAGAAAGACCCCAACTGGTATAAACGTAGAAGATTAGGTCCTCAGAGTAGAAAGAGTGACCAAAGATTCCCTAGAAAGAAAAGAAGAAATCCCAGAATACATTCTCCCACTTCCGTGGAAGTGATAAATAAAAAACGACCCAGTAGACCAAAGCTAATTTTCCCAGAAAAGGAAAAGATATACTGCATACTGGAGACCGGTGCGGCCTATCCCGAAAGCTATGAAAATCTGTGAGGTAGATAAGCAACAATGCCAAGCCGAAGAATCGGACTGGGCTAAACATCACCCTCCCACAGTACCAACAAGGTCTGAAGGAAAACTGCAGGGTGAAAGATCAAACAGCATCCAAAGAACCACCCTGGAGTCTACCCTGGGAACTCCACTCCAAATCCATCGCAAAGGATGGAAAGGACAAGAGAAATTCCTTAAAACTCCTAGCAGGCGATGGAGAAAACCAGAAATGTAAAAAATCAGGAGCAACCAGAACCCAGGGACACAGGATACTGCATAAAAAACCTAGATCCCAAGAAAAATCTAGGATCAGAACTAGGTTACTGAAAACGATATGGTCCCTAAAAAACGGATTTCCTCAACATGATGACAGGAAAGTATCTATCTCCTTGAATAAGGGAAGAGAGAACCGTATATCAACCCTCAAGAGGAAGAATAAATAAACTCTGCATAGAGAGCATAGAAACTTAATAGAATGAGAGAACCTCTATGGAGCACTAATAGAGGGGAAAAAATGTCAGCCCTGCAATAAGGAACCGGGAAAAAGACCCCAAAAAGTCACTTGACCCCCCCCCCCCCCCATCAGGAGAGGAAAAACTCAGCTTCTAAAGAAAACTGCCACAGCAGAATTCAAACTCCAAAGCAACAGCTTTGCTAAGCAGTATATTAACTCGTAGGTCACTTGGACTGCACAGGGTCCAAAATCAGATGCCCAAACAAGATGATTTAAACTAGAACCAGCCTGACATCTAGGATAGAAGGGCTTCCTCTGGACTGAAGGGAACAAGGAAACAACCTCTTGAATAGAAAAAAGAAGAGAGGTAACTGGTACCCAAACAGGTCCAGCCTGTTATTTAGGATACAACATAACTGTTTTAAATCTCAAAAAGAACAGAGATAACTAATACCCAACCAGGACCAGCCCGATATGTAGGATACTACATATTTGTTCAAGGGTCAAACGGAAAATTCTAGCAGGGCCAGAAAACTGAGAATAATAAACAGAAAAACATATAAGCTCAGAAGCTTAAATATAGCCTCAGACATATAGAGGGAACATCACCCCGACCAGAGACATCCTTCCTTGTTTTTGTTCTGTTGTTTTTTGTTTTTTTTTGGGGGGGGGGGTTTTAATAGAACTTCCACCGGAAGATCCCATCAATCGTGACCATGAAATCACCAGTACCAGAGGCGAAAAGTCTTCCTAAGAAGAGATTATACAACAATCTTGAGCTCTAAAAATAAAATAAAATAAAACCTATTCTAACCGGATTAGAAAAGAAAATAGGCAAGTGCACACAAGTGCTAGCCAAAGGGAAAGTGAAACTGACAGGTCCAGCCTGTCATGTGACACAATTCCTCAAGAGCTCAGAACTGGGAATCTGATACAAAAACAAATAAATAACAAATATAGAGACGATAAGGAATAGGATCACCATCCCTCTAGCCGTCTAAACAAGCTAGCTATCTGATTCAGAAGACTGAGATTCCGCTGACGGATCAGAACTGGGAACCTCCAACATCGCCAAATCCTCTCTTAGAAGTACACGCAGGTGAGCCATTCTAAATCTATAAGCAAAAATCACCTCCGTCGGAGTATCTGGGGGCTCTGACCCTGGAGGTAGCACCTCTGAAGCCTCAGAGGACACCGCTTCCCCAGAAGACTGATCGGATACCATTGTCCTCTTACATGCCGGACCTTGGGTAGTAGTACACAGAGTAAGCCTTTGCTTGCATGTGGCAGGAAGATGCCAATGCGCTAAAGCCATAGATATGGCCATGCGAAACTGCGTGGTAACCTCTGGTGGAAAGAAACCTCCTTCAGGAGAAGGGGTAACGGTATTCGGGACTGAAAAAGATTCTAGGGAAAACACCTCACGGGATTCAAAATCCTCAGAGGTGGATGGCTCAGCGGTCTCTAACATCTCAACATTGGAAGACGAGAACACCCTTTTGGGGCATACGGAACATAATTGAGAGGGCTGGTTTACCCAGGCCTCCCTACAATATACACAGGTATCAAAATCTGAATTAGAGGAAACCCCCTCTAACATATCAGAGTCCTCCATAACTCGACTAAGTAGATTATGCAGGATCTCTTCCGCTAAGGGAAAGCGCGCCAGTCTAATAAAACTGAACAGCTTGAAAAGTAACCTGTAAGTTCCATAATAGCTTATGAGCCACAAACGTCTCTACACATAAGCAGTCAGAATCACATAACAAACATGATTAAAGCCCCCACTGTTCTAAAATCCCCCTCAGGAGATAATAACCCTTGATTCCATAAAGATAAAGGAGTCCCACTTAGACCCTGTCTTTTAACGTTAACATGCATGTACAAATATAAATAATCTTACTGGAATCTATATCGTGGGACAGCAACCCGGTCCATTAAGTTTGACAGATTGTAGCAGCGCTTCTGACATGGATTTGACTGCAAAAAAGAAGGCAGCGAAACTCGTCATTGCTTATTGAGCTGTTAATATAAGTCGGGATGGTTTCGCAGAAAGACTCTCCCTGCATCTCCGGACTCTAACTTTCATCCATGCTCTCACTGAGAGGCTGACAAGACTACTAAAACCTCCAGTCCCATCTCGAAGAGTACTACCCTCCATAAGGAACTACTCCATAATCTTCCGACACTTCTCTGCCAACCTCCTGTGACGAAAGGCAAAGAATGACTGGGGGTTGAGGGAAGTGGAGGAGGTATTTAAGCCTTTGGCTGGGGTGTCCTTGCCTCCTCCTGGTGGCCAGGTTCTGTATTTCCCAAAAGTAATGAATGCAGCTGTGGACTCTCCCCGTATTAAGAAGGAAATATATTACAGAGGATGCAAGACATTGGGAAATATTTTGGTGGTGCTACTGATATATAGCAAACATTCTATACTACATGATACAATTTTGGGGGATTAAGAAAATACTGAAAATTACCATGAATAAATAACAGGGCAATACAGAAGGAATACATACACATTTAAAAGGTATTTTTTTTTTAGAGGAGATGTTGTGTAGCTATTGATTTCCCCTTGATATTGTCAGATAAGAGCAAATGATAACGGTTTTCTAAGTTGCACAGTAAATAAGACGTTAAATGCTTAGCATTGCTTCACTGTTTCCAGGCTCTCATCCTAGATGTTAGAGAGCCTCCCCCGCCTGATGAATCAGTTCACATCTTACTCACATGCAAAAGAAGCACTGCTGCTAAGAAGCTTTGTCCCTGGCAATATCCAATGTCCTGGTCATATAAGGAGTATGCCTAGAAAGGAGACAAAAGGAGGGGTTAGACAATTTGCTTAGCTCTCTCTATGATATATTTCTTTCACCACATACATTATAAAATATGAATCTTTATGTAATATCTAATCCCTTTAGATCAGATGGAACTGTAAAACACGGCTCTATGGCAACTGGCAGTTAAGGCAGGATTTGTCACATTCATAATTTGGAACTCTAGAAAGAATATTTTTTATAGACAAATGAAGGATAATTTAAATATTTAAGGACATTAAAGTCAAAATGAATCTTTGATGATTCAAATAGAGCATGAAGTTTAAGACACTTTTACATTCACAAACATTTACTTTGTTCCCTTGGTATCCATTTAAGAAAAGCATATGTACATCTCTTCATCAGCAGCAATTCACTACTGGTATCTAGATGGTGATTGGTGGACACAAATTTGCCCCATGTCATTTAAATGACAATTTATTACTTTCATCAAGTCTGTCTCTTTCTCTTGTAACCATATTCCAAATCAACTTTATTGGCAAACCAACTATTCAAAATCGCAAAAGCAACATAAAATAACAGGAGTAGGTTATCAAATTTGATTGCAAATTTGATTTCAAATTTGATTTCAAATTTCAATCAACCGCCAGGTGTATAAAACTTTTTCATAATACAAAGTTATCTCACACCTAGTCACGCTATAAAAGTACTCCATCTGCATGCTGGTGAACTCAGTTGTAAGCAACAAGGCAAAAAGAGCTGAGAAAACAGAAAGGGTGAAGTAAAACTCATGAAAAACATTTTCCGATTCTATATCTGAGTACTCTGCAACAATTACATATAAATAAAGCATAAAAGAGAGCAATTTCATATATTTTTAATAACATCTGATTAAATGATAAAAAAAAAATTTATGCTAACCTGATCATTTCTTTCATGATAGTGTGAGTCCAAAAGCCATCACATGTGGGATTAAAGTACAGTCCACTACGAGGCAAAACACCTAAAATAACAGTGCTTGTAATCCCTCCCACTTACCCATAATCCCTCAGTCACACATATGGCCAAGAGAAACGATAAATTTAGAAAAGTAGGGGGGGGGAGTAAGTAAAGTGCAAAGGGCAGGTCTTGAGGACTCTTACCATCATGAAAGAAATTAGTTTGTCAGGTAAGCTTACATTTTGTTTATTTCATTAGATGGTGAGAGTACATGCACCATCACATGTGGGATCCTACACCCAAAGCTGTGAAGTTCACGACACCACCATGAAATAGGGTGTGATAACAGCTAAGGTGGGTTAAGGCTTGGCAACCTGCATAGCTTTTATATCAAAAGCAGCCTCAGAAGAGGCAAATGTGTCAGAATGGTAAAAGTTATTAAAAGTATGCAAAGAGGACCAAATAGTGCCATACAATTTTGTTCAATGGGAGCTTCATTTCTGAAAGCCCGAGAGGTAGTAGTAGAATGAGTAGTAATTTACTTTAGGGGGGATTTTCCCACTACCAAGTATGCTTTACAAACCAAAGCATTAAGACAATCTGCTAATATAATTGCTAGAGTTTTTTTTCCCCTTATGAGGACCAGAGAAATGAATAGAGAAGAAATTCTAAAAGTTCTTTTGTGACCTGAAGATAAACTTTCAAGGCATTAACCACATCCAAGTTGTGAAACAATTTCTCTTTAGCATTTTTGGAGCTGGACAGAGAGACAGAACCACTATTTTTTGATAAATGTTAGAAGATATCACGTTAGGAAGAAAATAATAGTTGGTTCTCAAAACTGCTTTGTCCTGATAAAAGATAAGGTATGGGGAATCATAGGATAGGGAAGAAAGCTCAAACACCCTTGTGGCTGAAAACAATGGCCAAGAGAAAAAGAACCTTCAAAGATAACAGTTTGCCTTTCATACCTATACATTGACTTGATAGGAGAGCCTGAAGAACTAGTAAAACCAGGTTAAGGTTTCAAAGAGGAAAAGCTGGTCTGATAACCAGTCTCATCCTAACCAAAGCTTGGACAAATGCTAGAATGTCAGAGTCAAGAAAACGTTTTGTGATACAAGACCAGTAATGCCAAAATGTATCCTTTAAGAGAACTGGCTGATAAACCCTTTTCCAGACCTTCCTGAAAAAGCTGTAATATACAAGGAATTTGAAAAGAATTCCTACTGTAATGCTTAGTCTCAAACCAGGCAAGAAAAGTTTCCCACATCTTGTGATAAATGCGCCTGCTAACAGGTTTTCAGACTTGAATCAAGGTGATCAGAGAATTCCCTTAAAGTTAAAAATAGCCTTTTAATAACCATTGGGTCACAATGAGTGATTTAAGGTCTTGATGAAAGAAAGGACCTTGAAATTGAAGGTCCTTCCTGAGAGGAAAGATGCAAGGCCAGTTGAAGGACATTTGAATTTGATTTGTATATCAAGTTCTGTAAGACAATGCCGGAGCAACCAGTATTACAGAAGCCCATTCTTGTTTTATCCTGGCTATTACCCTGGATATTAATAGAAAAAAGGAAGACAGATGTAAATCAGATTAAAAGACCAGGGAATCTAAGATAGCGGGCCTCGTGGACTCTCCTCACCATGAAAGAAATTAATTTATCAGGTAAAAAAGAAAATGACTGAAGACTTACACAAGCTGAGAGTAACTTCATCCTTCTCTGTTCTGTTAAAGAAAAAGTTTAATTTTCCAACAATGCACTTGAAGAAACAACAAAAGTCTGTTTGTATGAGATACTGCTAAATGTAAAGATGAAGTATGTAACAATATCTTGTCCCATAAAGGAACCTCTGACATATATTGAGCTCTTATCACTGATAAGAGTCCCCAAAACCCTCGGAATGACTCTGGACCGGTAACCAGACCAAATGGAAGGGCAACAAATGCTTGCCCAGAAATGCAAACCTTAGGAATTGATGATGATCCTTGTGAATAAAGGTATGAAAATAAGAATCCTTCAGATCTATAAAGGACACAAATTGTCCCTGTTGAACAAGAGGATCGATAGTCTGAATGGTTTCCATCCTGAAAGAAAGAACCCCGGGAAACTTGTTTAAAATTTTCAAATCCAGAACAAGTCTGTAAGATCCTTCCTTCTTGGGAACAATAAAGAGGTATGAATAGAAACTTTGACCCAGTTCCAATTCCTGAACTTGAACTATTACACCCATAGACTCCAGATCTGAAATAGACTGAAAAAAGACTGTAGCCTTCAAAGGATTCCTTGGAAAATTAGACAAGAAACCTCCCCTGGGAGGCCTTGATCTGAAAGCTATTCTGTATCCTTCGGAAATAATGCTCAGAACCCAAAGATCCTAAACAGGATGAAACCAAGCCCCCTAAAAGAACTGGATTGGGGGTCATTTCTTTCATGCGGACTTGGTAGTAGAAACAGGCTTTTTAGACTGTTTGGATCTGTTCCAATTAGGATTTGGCTACCAAGAGAAACCGGAAGAACCCTGCTTCTGTGAAGAGATGGAGGATTTCTGGTTCTTAGATTTACTAAAGAAAGGAAAGCAGTTAGAAGCCCTGGATGTACCCTTAGGGGTAGAATTATTAAGCAGCGGATGCTGCTTTCTACGTAAGTTAAGAAGCAGTGGTCTGAAGACCATTGCTCCTTAACTTCTCCGCCACCTCTCCGCCACAGATCTGATACGATTGGCCGCTGGTGAGCAGGGGGCTACATTGCACAAGCATTTCACTAGCGTATGCTGTCAGCATTTATCGAGGTCGAGTGGACATGATTCGTTACAGTGAATCATGTCCGCTTGACCTTTAATAAATCTATCCCCTAGACTTCTTATCCTGAGGGAGAAAGGCACCTTTCCCCCCTGTCACCATAGAAATTATGTCATCCAAACAATACTTTACCTTTAAAAGGTAAAGCTAGATTCAGAAACCATGTCAGCAGACCACAATTTACACCACAAGGCTCTCCTAGTCAAAACTGGCAATGTCATAGCATTGATCTTAACATAAACAGCATCACAAATGAAAGCATTAGGTGTTTAAAAGAGTTTCAATTGAGTTAGAAAACTCTACTTAATTAGAATACTCAGAAGGTTGCTCAAATAAACCCTTACACCAAAGGGTAGAAGACGCTGCAACACAGGCAACAGGCATTGCTGGCATAAAAAGAAAACCTGCTTTCAAAAAGCCTTTCTATAAAAAAAATCTAATTTCCTGTCCATGGGGTCTCTAAAAGAGGTACTGGCTACCAGAGGAATAGTAGTACATTTAGCCCCATCTACTTTAGGAATAGTTTTCCATAGTTCTACATTAGAGGCAGGTAAAGGAAACATCCTTTTAAATTTATGAGCAGGATTAGGCCACTCTTTAGAAATTATCTCAGAGATAGCAATATCAAATAGAAATACCTCAAGGGAGGGGTTTTATGAGTCATTGGAGTTTTGCTATATCTTCGTATCCTCCTAGTGGCCAGAAAAAATGGATCATGGACTCTCACCACATTTATAAATTAAATAAGTACTATCCTCTAATTGTTTAGCCAAGGTGGGAATTGCACTATCCACCTTTGGGATAGTTTCCCAAAGCTCTAAGCTACAGTAGCTGCTGGAAAAGGAAAAGTCTTAAATTTGGAGGCTGGATTATAAGAGATGCCAGGTTTGAACCACCCCTTGAAAATATTGTGATTGCTTAACGTTTTCCTAAGAAGGCTTGAACATCCAAAGTGCAAAGAACCTCCTTTAGCAAAGTTTGAAGATGTTCAGGCTTGGAAAAAAGAGTAAGATTCTGAATACTGATCAGAAACCGATTCTTGATATCTTGAAACAAACTCACCTTTAGAAGACAAAACTGAGGTATACGATTCTGTTTAGCTCATCTGACTTTGTGAGAATCAAAAAGAGTAGATAAATCAACTGCAGATTGATTGTCAGACTTACTTGGAGGAGGCATAGCTGCCAACATATGAGAAACAGTTGAGTGCAAAAATTTTTGGAACCAGGAGCAAAATCTGAAACAATCCCTTATAGAGAAGAAACAGAGGGAGGAGAGATTATTTTAAAATGTAAGAGCAACATTAGCTTGATTAGAATGCATAAGGTGTTTCTTACAAGAATTGCAAAGCAAGCTTGAAATAAAAAAATTAAAAAAGTGACTAGAGTATCTACCCTCTACAGCAGTATTTCCCAACTCCAGTCCTCAGGACCCTTAATAGGCCAGATATTCATTATATCTTACCTGGAGCACAGGTGAAATAATCAGCTGATGGGAACACTGTTTTAAAGGATCTAAAGAAGTGAGTATGCTCCATAACAAATAGATAAAGACATAGTAATGGAGGGAAAAAGAACAGAATATTTTATTGTATATAGCGTTAATAATACAAAATATTTAAACCAGTAAAGCCTAAGAGAAAAAGAGAGGACAACCTAATGAACTAGGACTAACCAATAATTAACAAATATGAGCACAAATAAACGCTTTGCTCTTGAAATATAGAAATCTTACCACCTATAGTGGAACAGTAGATCAGCTAGAACACATGTATTATTAAATCTTTTACAAACACAGCGCTGTAGAGATTGGGCTCAACTAATAGTCACACAGACCATTATAATGACAGCGCCGGAAAATTAACATGCTACAGAGCTAAAACGAAAAGCAAGGAAGCTGTTAACTGACAGTGCAGGGTATACGAGAGGGCGCTACAGCGCTTTACTAACAGGCAAAGAAAGTTGTTATCTGACAGAGCAAAGAAAAACAAGAGCTTGCTACAGCGCTATACTAACAGGCAAAGGAAACTTAAAAGAAAATGTAAAGCGTTTTATTGAGGTGTAAATTAAAGGCATACAGAAAGTCACATTATTTATTCCAGCTAGGTACAATATCCAATAAGCATACGGAAACATAAAGATACAATACATATGAGTCATGCCTAAGACAATATAAACCTTCCAGGATAGTTATAAGGCCCCTCTTGGACCTCAGATTAACATATGGTATAAATATAGGAAGGTATCGTGAAATAAAGCTTACGGATCTCATATGAAAAAACGCTTTTATTTTTATTATTATGTTTTAAACAACGCATGGAAAATAGTTTTTAGGCCCAACTAATAACCTGAGAGAGTGAACAATATCAACTGATAGCTGGGAACTAAGGATAAGTCAATGCAAAGACTAAATGGTACATACGTTACATTATGTTGTACTGTAAGAATTACTGATGAAGAATATAATGAGGGTGCGGTATAGACGAGATAAACCGCGTAGTTAACCCTCCTAAGCTAGGAGGTTTATTATATGGGAAGGGGGGCGGGGGTGAGGTGGTTATCTGGGTATGATAAACTGCAGATATCACAGAAAACATGTCACCCTAAAAAAACAAGGTAAGCTATTGCATCATAACTCAGGGCAAACAAATTTTAATAAAACAAAGTGACATATCCATTCGGAAAATCTCAAGACCACATGGGTTACTAGTAGATATCTAAAAATGAGCTAATTGCATGCTGGCCTGAATTCCTGGCATAGTAGAGCCTAAAGATCTAAGCTAATAAATTTGACGTGATGTATGTAGCTCATTTATGGTATTATGAGTAGGGAGACCATACAGGGTAGTAATAGTACAGGTCCGGCCTGCGCTAAGAACATATCAAATGCTTAGAGGGGAAGCTGTGTGCCACAACGTAGCAATGGTCACAGCCTCGGGTTATGAGTTTAACATACTTTGTCACCGACTAAAAATGGAGAATCTGGCATATGTTTACATATATGCTGTCTGTTCTTCTACTATGCTTTCAAAACAGCCATGGTACCATATTGGGCTGTAACAGTACACAAATACCTGGAACTATCTGCAAAGAGATAAACACATACCCAATATTGAATGGAAGTACTCCCCAGGAGGCCAAGAAGTCTACAATCCCTATGTATTCTACCTATTATATCTATTAATATAGAAATGGGCTCAGGCATCTCGTTAGTGCACATAATTAAATGCAATAAACTAGACCAAAAGTTTGTCTCCTAAAATCCCTAGACAATAAATAAAGTCTAGCGTATACTGTGGTATGTCTGTAAAATGTCCTCTGGCTACGATGTACATTATGTTGGTGTACCTAATACTAGCCTGTGGGCAATTTGAGTGTAATGTAAAGTGTCCTTACTTACTTTACCTTACCAGCACCCACCCTACTGCGCTTACCCACTACGGACATACAATGTCCAGTAGAGAGCCCATCCAGTGCTGTGTACGTCACATCAGAGTAACCAGGTAAGGAGTATACCAACAATCCAACAGGAGTTGTCTAAGGTAACGGTCCCTGCAACACCTTGTGACTAACTCCTTACTAGGAGTGATGGTGTCACTGCCATATACTCCAATCTCCCCTCTATGTCTTAGTAGCAGCTCTCTCAGGGGGAAAAACTATTTATGCTTACCTGATAAATTAATTTCTTTCATGGTGGTGAGTGTCAACGATCCATTACTCATGGGAATTACTCTTCTCTACCACTAGGAGGAGGCAAAGATTTCCAAACCTCAACAGCTCTATAAACCCCCCCCCCCCCCCACACACCTCATATATACCTTAGTCTAATGTATAGCCAAGCAAGTGAGGTAAGAAAAATAGGATTAGGAGCCATGAAAGGAGCAGGGGAAAAAAAGATGTGCTAAAAAAAATTAACACCATGCGCTCATGGACTCTTACCACCATGAAATTTATTTATTTTTATCAGGTAAGCATAAATGATGTTTTCCTTATTACTCGTGGACTACCACAACTTGGGTATTAGTTCCCATGAGTAATAATTTGTGGACTCTCACCACCTGTATTAAAGGAAGGAATTTAAAAAACGTCTTTTTTCACTGAGAAAATAAATTCACAACCCAAAAGAATTATGTTTTAATAATGTACTTAAAAAACAGGCATAACCATCAAACTGAGACAACTGCCTGAAGGACCTTTCTAACAAAGACTGCTTCAGAGGAAGCAAAAACGTTAAAATGGTAACAATTTGTTAAAGTATGCAAAGACGACCAAGTAGCTGCCTTGCAAATTTGATCAACTGAAGCCTCATTCTTTAAAGTCGAAGAAGTAGCAACTGACCTAGCAGAATGAGCCGTAATCTGCTGTGGTGGAGGCTGACCTGCCTCCATATAAGCTCTGTGAATCAAACGTTTTAACCAAGAGGCAAAAGAAACAAAGTTTGTTCTTACCTGATAAATTATTTTCTTTCTTGGTAGTGAGAGTCCACGAAATCCATTCCATTAATCCCCTGTTAACCAGGAGGAGGCAAAGACACCCCAAACCAGAGCTTTAACTATCCCTCCTACTTCCCCTTCCCTCCCAGTAGCTCAGATATCCAAGAAAAGCAAGTGAGATAAAGGGAGTGAAGAGGTGCAAACTAGGACTGCCGAAGCCAAAAATAGAAATTTTTTTTGGCAGGGTCGTGGACTTTCACTACTAAGAAAGAAAAGGATTTATCAGGTAAGAAAATTTTTTTGTTTTCTTTCTAAGGTAGTGAACCAACGAAATCCATTCTTTACATATGAGAAGTAATAGCCAAGCTATAGAGTCCACAAAACAAGGACGGGAAAATTAGGAAATGCAGCTACCTAAACACTAGGAAAAAGGAGACACAGAGGCACCAACATGGCCTAGTAACCGTCTGTACAATGGTAATGCAATGTAAAATGGAGTAATACTTACAAAGATGAAGCACCCAAAGGTGCAAATAACGCAGGCTGAATCAATTAGCAGTGGTCCAGCTCACTGTGTGCCCACAGAGGAGGCTCTCAGAAGGAAACAAGCAGGGCAGCAAACTAAGTTTTTATTCCTGTGAGTAATATAAGACAATATCCATAGCCTAGTACAGTTTGAGTATACAATATACACAATTACTGGTCAGACCTACAGAAAGCAGCGCACCTCCAGGTGCAATCAAGGCAAGCGCGCACCTTCAGGTGCAATCAAGGCAAGTTGGAACCTTTCAGTCGCCCAGTAGAATGTACTCAGGTGTAGACGAAATCCGTGCACCAACCAAACAATATAAGTCCAAAAAAGGAAAAATAAACCCCAAAAGGATAACCTAAATAATATAATCTATCTGGGTATACAAAAACAAGGATTCGGCCACCCCTATTAAGACCAATCAAATAACAAGATAAAAAAGGGAAATATATAAACCAACTATTCCCATAGGGGGCGCTTCCCATCACTAAATCTAAAAATACACTCAAACCCAGATATTATCGTTTGGTTGGTGCATGGATTTCGTCTACACCTGAGTACAGTCTACTGGGGGACTGAAAAGTTCCAGCTTGCCTTGATTGCACCTGGAGGTGCGCTGCTTTCTGTAGGTCTGACCAGTAATTGTGTATATTGTATACTCAAACTGTACTAGGCTATGGATATTGTCTTATATTACTCACAGGAATAAAAACTTGGTTTGCTGCCCTGCTGGTTTCCTTCTGAGAGCCTCCTCTGTGGGCACACAGTGAGCTGGACCACTGCTAATTGATTCAGCCTGCGTATTTGCACCTTTGGGTGCTTCATTTTTGTGAGTATTACTCCATTTTACATTGCATTACCATTGTACAGACGTTACTAGGCTTTTCTTAGATTCATCACCACCAGGGATTGACCATCCTTTTGACAGAGTGCTGCCTTTTGTTGGATGTTGGACAATAAGGACTTTTTTTCATTTTTCATACAGACTTTGGGTCTTTGATCGAGCCTGTTAATGTGTTTCACCTAATATCTCGGTTTGAGTGTATTTTTAGATTTAGTGATAGGAAGCGCCCCCTATGGGAATAGTTATGCATGCTAAGTGCTGAGATCATATATGGATAGAAAGGAATGATGAGAGTTGCAAAAGCTTACAATAGTTCAGACTACCTTATTTGGAACATGGCCAAAAGTATATTGTCAGCAGTTTTAAAGGGTATAAGAATCAGGGTGAGAATACCAGTAGTTAGAGTGCCTCTCTGAAGGGAAAACATCAAGTTACACTCCATGACCTAAAGGCCTCCCACAGAAGCAAACGGCGTAATATAATTGTATTTACTATTTCTCTGTTAAATTGTTTTCTGTGTTTTAACCTTGTAAACAATAACAAGTAATCTTGTTATTTATCTTTCTTTAATAAATGTGTGATTGATTATAATGAAAGGAAGTATTGTTGTCTGTTCCTGGAGGGTCATGATAGATATACAGAAGATTGTATATAGATTTGTTGGCACAGGGCCCATTATTGATATATGTATATATTAATTTTGCGACGTGAATAGCTTTTAACATAAGATCCTTTTTGTTTAAGTGTAATTTCTTACAAACCAAGAAGAAAAAGAAACAGCAGTAGTTGTATTGACCCTTGTACTTACTAGAGAAAATCACAAATAAACTAGACTGATGAAATTCCTTGGTAGCATGGAGGTAAAACTCCAATGCTCTAACCACATCTAGATTGTATAACAACCTCTCTTTAGAAGAAGGATTAGGACAAAGAAGGCACTACAATCTCCTGATTGATATTGCCAGTAGAAACTACATTGGGCATAAAACCTCATCAAGTTCTCAGTACAGCCTTATCCTGATGAAAAGCTGTCACGCCGTGCCGTTACTAGGGGCGCGGCGTCTTCCCCATGCTCGTTTCCTAGGGCTGTGTTGGCTCTGGATGCGTGCGGCGCTGACGTCATCACCGCACGCTCCTGATGCTGGCCGGTCCTGTGGCGCCAATCCTCTGCCTATTTAAACGGGCAGCAGACGATCTCTCACTGCCCAAGTATAGTTACTACTTCCTGTGCTCCTGGGAGTGACAGATCGTCTGCTGAACTGATATTTTGTTGCTGAATCTTTGCCTGTCTTACTACGCTACTTGGTTAACCCCTAAACTGCTGGACTGATACTTTGTTGCTGAAACCTTGCCTGTCTTACTACTCAACCTGGTTAACCCCTAAACTGCTCGACTGATACTTTGTTGCTAAACCTTTCCTGTCTTACTACTCTACCTGGTTAACCCCTAAACTGCGGGACTGATACTTTGTTGCTGAAACCTTGCCTGTCTTACTACGCTATCTGGTTAACCCCTAAACTGCTGGACTGATACTTTGTTGCTGAAACCTTGCCTGTCTTACTACTCTACCTGGTTAACCCCTTATCTGCTGGACTGATCCTTGTTACTGAACCCTGTCTGTCTCACTACGCTACTTGGTTATTCCCTAACCTGCTGGACTGACTCCTTGTTGCTGAACCCTGCCTGTCTCCCTTTGCCACCTGGTTAACCCCTTGATTACTGGCCTGACTTTCTGTTGCCGGATCCTGTATGCCTATTTGCCTTGTGCTGTCCAGCCTGTGGTGAGTGCCGCTCTCCTCATTTGCCCGATACTCTCTGCTCTGGGATATTCCCTATCTTTCCGGCTCGGCGCCGGGATAACAAGACTACTGGCCGAGTTCGGTCTGATAGAGGAGTATCCCACGAGTCTTACAAAAGCCAGGTAAGAAGGACCACCCTGGAGAGCTGACAACTCTGAAACTCTGAGGGCAGAGGAGATCGCCAATAAAAACAATATTTTCCAAGAAAGAAGTTTGATATCAAGAGAATGCATAGGTTCAAACAGGGCAAAGTATATCACTCTAAGAACAAGATTAAAGACTCCATGGAGGAGCAATAGGGTTAAAAACTGGCCTGATCCTAACCAAAGCCTGAACAAAAGATTGCACGTCTGTCTACTGTGCCAACTTTTTATGAAACAAAACAGAAAGTGCCGTGATTTGACCCTTAATTGAACTGGCGTAAAGACCCTTCTCAAGTCCCTCCTGAAGGAACTGAAGAATACTTGGAATTCTTAACTCATGCCAAGAAAAAGCAGGTTCAGCACACCAAGACAGGTAAACCTTCTACACCTTATGATAGATATGCCTGGAGACAGGCTTACATGTCTGCACAAGAGAGTGTCAATTACAGACTCAGAAAAACCTCTCTGAGCTAAACTCATGCATTCAATCTCCACACAGTCAGTCTCCGAGATTCTAGATTCTGATAAAAGAACGGACCCTGAGCT
This sequence comes from Bombina bombina, assembly GCF_027579735.1. NCBI lineage: Eukaryota > Metazoa > Chordata > Amphibia > Anura > Bombinatoridae > Bombina > Bombina bombina. Next base: position 98,926,623 of record NC_069508.1, read on the forward strand.
AGGAGGTCCGGTCTCTGAGGAAGACGCCACCAGGGAACAGACATCTTTATGAGGTCTGCATACTAAGTCCTGCGTATTGTGGACACCCTCTCCGGTTTGATCCATGCAACAATTTACGGAAGGAGAATAATCGGGGGAAACAGATAAACCAGATGATAATCCCAGGGGACCGTTAAGGCATCCACCATCTCCACCTGAGGATTTCTCGACCGAGATCCGTAACTAGGAAGTTAGAAATTGAGACAGGATGCCATGAGATCTATGAGATCTGGGGAACCCCACCAAAGAACAATCAGATTAAATACTTTCTGATTGTCAGACCATTCCCCAGAGTGAAGAACCTGCCAACTCAGGCAGTCTGCTTCCCAGTTCTCCACCCCTGGAATATGAATTGCTGAAATCTGGCACTGGTGACTCTCCACCCAGGACAGAATGTGAGCTACCTCCTTCATTGCTAAGGAACTGCGAGTCCCACCATGATGGTTGATATACACCACCACTGTGAAATTGTCTGTCTGTAATCAAATAGCATGGTCAGTTGATGCCAAATTTGAATAGCATTGAAAACAGTGCTGAGTTCCAGAATGTTTATCGTTAGCTACAACTCCTGAGGAGACCACATTTCCTTGAGCCCTCAAAGGACCCCAAACAGCACCCAAGCCCGACAGACTTGTGTCCGTAGTTATCTCCCAGGATGGATGAAGGAAGCTCATTCTGTGAACAATAGGATTGTGAGATATCCACCAGGACAGGGAGTCACTGGTAACCTGATCCAGATTTATCACTTGGGATAGATCCGAGTGATTTCCATTCCACTGCTGTAGAAAGCACAACTGTAGAGGTCACAAATGAAAAAGAGGAAATGGTATGGCATCCGATGCTGCTACTATGAGGACCACCACTTTAATACACTGAGCTACCTAAGAACATGGGCTAGACCGAAGGGATTGGCATGCAGACTGAAGCGTGATCTTGTGTTGTTCTGTCAGGAAGGTTCTCATAACCGTGGAATCTATGACCACTCCTAGAAAGCTCACTAAACCGAGGAACAAGAGAACTCTTTTCCAGATTTACTTTCCAATCATTACTCTGAAGATAACAGAGTAACCTCTGAGTGTGAGAGGCTGCTAACTGAGACGATGGAGCTTTAACCAAGATATTGTCAAAGTAAGGAGCAACTGTGATACCTTGTAGTCTGACCACCACTCCCAAAACCTTTGTAAAGACTCTTGATGCTGTAGCTAGACCAAAGGGCAGAGCCGTAAATTGGAAATACTGGTCCTGAAAAGCAATCCTAAAATACTGATGGTGATTGGGAGGTGAAGGTATGCATCTTATTCTTATTATTAAAATACCAAATAAATAGATATATAGAAACATGAGGCAGTTAGGTAATTTTATCCACAATACACAGTATTCAGAGTCTATGTTAAAGCGTCTCTAAAAGGTGAATCAACGTTGTGGTATTTCAGGTTTTCATATTTTTCTTAACGTTGTAATCTTACGTTGCTAATAAGAATTCAAAGTCATATAGGGTACCATTGAGATTGGTTTTCTGAGAACAGACAATTTTAAACAGTAACAGTTTTCACATAAAGCAATTTGTGTAAGTAGGGTATATTTATATGAGGAGATTGGTTTACTCTATGGTAGCTGTTTCAAGATAATTTTTAGGAAAACATAATTTATGCTTACCTGATAAATTTATTTCTCTTGTGATGTATCGAGTCCACGGATTCATCCTTACTTGTGGGATATTCTCCTTCCCTACAGGAAGTGGCAGAGAGAGCACCCACAGCAGAGCTGTCTATATAGCTCCTCCCTTAACTCCACCCCCCAGTCATTCGACCGAAGGCTAGGAAGAAAAAGGAGAAACTATAGGGTGCAGTGGTGACTGAAATTTTTAAAAATAAAAATATATATATATGCCTGTCGTAATAAACAGGGCGGGCTGTCGACTCGATACATCACAAGAGAAATAAATTTATCAGGTAAGCATAAATTATGTTTTCTCTTGTAAGATGTATCGAGTCCACGGATTCATCCTTACTTGTGGGATACCAATACCAAAGCTTTAGGACACGGATGAAGGGAGAGACAAGACAGGGACCTTAAACGGAAGGCACCACTGCTTGTAGAACCTTTCTCCCAAAAATAGCCTCTGAAGAAGCAAAAGTATTGAATTTATAAAATTTGGAAAAAGTATGAAGCGAAGACCAAATCGCCACCTTACAAATCTGTTCAACAGAAGCCTCATTTTTAAAAGCCCATGTGGAAGCCACAGCTCTAGTAGAATGAGCAGTAATCCTTTCAGGAGGCTGCCGTCCAGCAGTCTCATAGGCCAAACGGATGATGCTTTTCAGCCAAAAGGAAAAAGAGGTAGCCGTAGCCTTTTGGCCTCTCCGCTTTCCAGAATAAACAACAAACAATGAAGATGTTTGACGGAAATCTTTGGTTACTTGTAAGTAGAACTTTAAAGCACGAACCACATCAAGATTGTGTAACAGACGTTCCTTCTTTGATGAAGGATTAGGACACAGTGAAGGAACAACAATCTCTTGATTGATATTCTTATTAGAAACAACCTTAGGAAGAAACCCAGGTTTGGTACGCAAAACCACCTTATCTGCATAGAAAATAAGAAAAGGTGAATCACACTGTTAAGCAGATAGCTCAGAAACTCTTCGAGCCGAAGAGATAGCAACTAAAAACAAAACTTTCCAAGATAGAAGCTTAATATCTATGGAATGCATAGGTTCAAACGGAACCCCTTGAAGAACTCTAACAACTAAGTTTAGGCTCCAAGGAGGAGCAACAGGCCTAAATACAGGCTTAATTCTGACCAAAGCCTGACTAAAGGTTTGAACGTCTGGGACATCTGCCAGACGTTTGTGTAGTAGAATAGACAAAGCAGATATTTGCCCTTTAAGAGAACTAGCTGATAATCCCTTCTCCAAACCCTCTTGGAGAAAAGACAATAATTCTAGGAATCCTAATCTTACTCCACGAGTAACCTTTGGATTCACACCAATAAAGATATTTGCGCTAAATCTTATGATAGATCTTCCTGCTGACAGGTTTTCTAGCCTGAATCAGGGTATCAATGAGAGACTCAGAGAACCCACGCTTAGATAGAATTAGGCGTTCAATCTCCAAGCAGTCAGACGCAGAGAAACTAGATTTGGATGCGAGAACGGACCCTGGATTAGAAGGTCCCGCCTCATTGGCAGGGTCCACGGTGGAACCGAGGACATGCCCACTAGGTCTGCATACCAAGTCCTGCGCGGCCACGCAGGTGCTATCAGAATCACCGAAGCTCTCTCCTGCTTGATTCTGTCAACCAGACGTGGAAGGAGAGGAAGCGGTGGAAATACGTAGGCCAGATTGAAGGACCAAGGCACTGCTAGAGCATCTATCAGTACCGCCTTGGGATCCCTGGACCTGGACCCGTAACGAGGAAGTTTGGCATTCTGACGAGACGCCATCAGATCCAATTCTGGTGTGCCCCATAGCTGAATCAGCTGAGCAAATACTTCCGGATGGAGTTCCCACTCCCCCGGATGAAAAGTCTGACGACTTAAAAAAATCCGCCTCCCAGTTCTCTACTCCTGGGATGTGGATTGCTGAGAGATGGCAAGAGTGATCCTCTGCCTATCGGATTATTTTGGTTACCTCCATCATCGCTAGAGAACTCCTTGCTCCTCCTTGATGATTGATATAAGCTACAGTCGTGATGTTGTCCGACTGAAACCTGATGAATTTGGCTGCAGCAAGCTGAGGCCACGCCTGAAGCGCCTTGAATATCGCTCTCAGTTCTAGAATGTTTATCAGAAGAAGAGATTCCTCCCGAGACCATAAGCCCTGTGCTTTCAGGGAGTTCCAGACTGCACCCCAGCCTAGCAGGCTGGCATCTGTCGTTACAATGAGCCACTCTGGCCTGTGGAAGTACATTCCCTGAAACAGGTGGTCCTGAGACAACCACCAGAGAAGAGAATCTCTGGTCTTCTGGTCCAGATGCAGTTGAGGAGATAAATCTGCATAATCCCCATTCCACTGTTTGAGCATGCATAGTTGCAGTGGTCTGAGGTGTAGGCGGGCAAAAACATAATTTATGCTTACCTGATAAATTCCTTTCTTCTGTAGTGTGATCAGTCCACGGGTCATCATTACTTCTGGGATATTACTCCTCCCCAACAGGAAGTGCAAGAAGATTCACCCAGCAGAGCTGCATATAGCTCCTCCCCTCTACGTCACTCCCAGTCATTCGACCAAGGACCAACGAGAAAGGAAAAGCCAAGGGTGAAGTGGTGACTGGAGTATAAATTAAAAAATATTTACCTGCCTTAAAAACAGGGCGGGCCGTGGACTGATCACACTACAGAAGAAAGGAATTTATCAGGTAAGCATAAATTATGTTTTCTTCTGTTAAGTGTGATCAGTCCACGGGTCATCATTACTTCTGGGATACCAATACCAAAGCAAAAGTACACGGATGACGGGAGGGATAGGCAGGCTCTTTATACAGAAGGAACCACTGCCTGAAGAACCTTTCTCCCAAAAATAGCCTCCGATGAAGCAAAAGTGTCAAATTTGTAAAATTTGGAAAAAGTATGAAGCGAAGACCAAGTTGCAGCCTTGCAAATCTGTTCAACAGAGGCCTCATTCTTGAAGGCCCAAGTGGAAGCCACAGCTCTAGTAGAATGAGCTGTAATTCTTTCAGGAGGCTGCTGTCCAGCAGTCTCATAAGCTAAACGAATTATGCTACGAAGCCAAAGAGAAAGAGAGGTAGCGGAAGCTTTTTGACCTCTCCTCTGCCCAGAGTAAATGACAAACAGAGAAGACGTTTGTCGAAATTCCTTAGTTGCCTGTAAGTAAAATTTTAGAGCACGGACTACATCCAGGTTGTGCAGTAGACGTTCCTTCTTTGAAGAAGGATTTGGGCATAAAGAAGGAACAACAATCTCTTGATTGATATTCCTGTTAGTAACTACCTTAGGTAAGAACCCAGGTTTAGTACGCAGGACTACCTTATCCGAATGAAAAATCAAATAAGGAGAATCACAATGTAAGGCTGATAATTCAGAGACTCTTCGAGCCGAGGAAATAGCCATTAAAAATAGAACTTTCCAAGATAACAACTTTATATCAATGGAATGAAGGGGTTCAAACGGAACGCCCTGTAAAACATTAAGAACAAGGTTTAAACTCCATGGTGGAGCAACAGTTTTAAACACAGGCTTAATCCTGGCCAAAGCCTGACAAAAAGCCTGGACGTCAGGAACTTCTGACAGACGTTTGTGTAACAGAATGGACAGAGCTGAGATCTGTCCCTTTAATGAACTAGCAGATAAACCCTTTTCTAAACCTTCTTGTAGAAAAGACAATATCCTAGGAATCCTAACCTTACTCCAAGAGTAACCTTTGGATTCACACCAATATAGGTATTTACGCCATATCTTATGGTAAATCTTTCTGGTAACAGGTTTCCTAGCCTGTATTAAGGTATCAATAACTGACTCAGAAAACCCACGTCTTGATAAAATCAAGCGTTCAATTTCCAAGCAGTCAGCTTCAGAGAAGTTAGATTTTGATGTTTGAAGGGACCCTGTATCAGAAGGTCCTGTTTCAGAGGTAGAGACCAAGGTGGACAGGATGACAAGTCCACCAGGTCTGCATACCAAGTCCTGCGTGGCCACGCAGGTGCTATTAGAATCACTGATGCTCTCTCTTGTTTGATTCTGGCAATCAATCGAGGAAGTAACGGGAAGGGTGGAAACACGTAAGCCATCCTGAAGTCCCAAGGTGCTGTCAGAGCATCTATCAGGACTGCTCCTGGATCCCTGGATCTGGACCCGTAACGAGGAAGCTTGGCGTTCTGTCGAGACGCCATGAGATCTATCTCTGGTTTGCCCCAACGTCGAAGTATTTGGGCAAAGACCTCCGGATGAAGTTCCCACTCCCCCGGATGAAAAGTCTGACGACTTAAGAAATCCGCCTCCCAGTTCTCCACTCCCGGGATGTGGATTGCTGACAGGTGGCAAGAGTGAGACTCTGCCCAGCGAATTATCTTTGATACTTCCATCATAGCTAGGGAGCTTCTTGTCCCTCCCTGATGGTTGATGTAAGCTACAGTCGTGATGTTGTCCGACTGAAACCTGATGAACCCCCGAGTTGTCAACTGGGGCCAAGCCAGGAGGGCATTGAGAACTGCTCTCAATTCCAGAATGTTTATTGGCAGGAGACTCTCCTCCTGACTCCATTGTCCCTGAGCCTTCAGAGAATTCCAGACGGCACCCCAACCTAGAAGGCTGGCGTCTGTTGTTACAATTGTCCAGTCTGGTCTGCTGAATGGCATCCCCCTGGACAGATGTGGCCGAGAAAGCCACCATAGAAGAGAATTTCTGGTCTCTTGATCCAGATTCAGAGAAGGGGATAAGTCTGAGTAATCCCCATTCCACTGACTTAGCATGCACAGTTGCAGTGGTCTGAGGTGTAAGCGTGCAAAGGGTACTATGTCCATTGCCGCTACCATTAAGCCGATTACCTCCATGCATTGAGCCACTGACGGGTGTTGAATGGAATGAAGGGTGCGGCAAGCACTTTGAAGTCTTGTTAGCCTGTCCTCTGTCAGGTAAATCTTCATTTCTACAGAATCTATAAGAGTCCCCAGGAAGGGAACTCTTGTGAGTGGAACGAGTGAACTTTTCTTTTCGTTCACCTTCCATCCATGTGACCTTAGAAATGCCAGCACTAACTCTGTATGAGACTTGGCAGTTTGAAAGCTTGAAGCTTGTATCAGAATGTCGTCTAGGTATGGAGCTACCGAGATTCCCCGCGGTCTTAGTACCGCCAGAAGAGCACCCAGAACCTTTGTGAAGATTCTTGGAGCTGTAGCCAATCCGAATGGAAGAGCCACAAACTGGTAATGCCTGTCTAGGAAGGCAAACCTTAGGTACCGATAATGATCTTTGTGAATCGGTATGTGAAGGTAAGCATCTTTTAAATCTACAGTGGTCATGTACTGACCCTCTTGGATCATAGGTAAAATTGTCCGAAAAGTCTCCATCTTGAACGATGGAACTCTTAGGAATTTGTTTAGGATCTTTAAGTCCAGGATTGGTCTGAAAGTTCCCTCTTTTTTGGGAACCACAAACAGATTTGAGTAAAACCCCTGTCCCTGTTCCGATCGTGGAACTGGATGGATTACTCCCATTAACAAGAGCTCTTGTACGCAGCGTAGAAACGCCTCTTTCTTTGTCTGGATTGTTGACAATCTTGACAGATGAAATCTCTCTCTTGGAGGAGAGTATTTGAAGTCCAGAAGGTATCCCTGAGATATTATCTCTAGCGCCCAGGGATCCTGAACATCTCTTGCCCAAGCCTGGGCGAAGAGAGAAAGTCTGCCCCCCACTAGATCCGATCCCGGATCGGGGGCCCTCAATTCATGCTGTTTTAGGGGCAGCAGCAGGTTTCCTAGTCTGCTTGCCCTTGTTCCAGGACTGGTTAGGTTTCCAGCCTTGTCTGTAGCGAGCAACAGCTCCTTCCTGTTTTGGTGCAGAGGAAGTTGATGCTGCTCCTGCTTTGAAATTACGAAAGGAACGAAAATTAGACTGTCTAGTCTTGGCTTTGGCTTTGTCCTGAGGCAGGGCATGGCCTTTACCTCCTGTAATGTCAGCGATAATCTCTTTCAACCCGGGCCCGAATAAGGTCTGCCCTTTGAAAGGTATATTAAGCAATTTAGACTTAGAAGTAATATCAGCTGACCAGGATTTTAGCCACAGCGCCCTGCGTGCCTGAATGGCGAATCCTGAATTCTTCGCCGTAAGTTTAGTAAGATGTACTACGGCCTCCGAAATGAATGAATTAGCTAGTTTAAGGACTCTAAGCCTGTCCGTAATGTCGTCCAGAGTAGCTGAACCAATGTTCTCTTCCAGAGACTCAATCCAGAATGCCGCTGCAGCCGTGATCGGCGCAATGCATGCAAGGGGTTGCAATATAAAACCTTGTTGAACAAACATTTTCTTAAGGTAACCCTCTAATTTTTTATCCATTGGATCTGAAAAAGCACAGCTATCCTCCACCGGGATAGTGGTACGCTTAGCTAAGGTAGAAACTGCTCCCTCCACCTTAGGGACCGTTTGCCATAAGTCCCTTGTGGTGGCGTCTATTGGAAACATTTTTCTAAATATCGGAGGGGGTGAGAACGGCACACCGGGTCTATCCCACTCCTTAGTAACAATTTCAGTAAGTCTCTTAGGTATAGGAAAAACCTCAGTACTCGTCGGTACCGCAAAATATTTATCCAACCTACACATTTTCTCTGGTATTGCAACTGTGTTACAATCATTCAGAGCCGCTAACACCTCCCCTAATAATACACGGAGGTTTTCCAGTTTAAATTTAAAATTTGAAATATCTGAATCCAGTCTGTTTGGATCAGAACCGTCACCCACAGAATGAAGCTCTCCGTCCTCATGTTCTGCCACCTGTGACGCAGTGTCTGACATGGCCCTAATATTATCAGCGCACTCTGTTCTCACCCCAGAGTGATCACGCTTACCTCTTAGCTCTGGTAATTTAGCCAAAACCTCAGTCATAACAGTAGCCATATCCTGTAATGTGATTTGTAATGGCCGCCCAGATGTACTCGGCGCTACAATATCACGCACCTCCCTCTGAGCGGGAGATGTAGGTACTGACACGTGAGGCGAGTTAGTCGGCATAACTCTCCCCTCGTTGTTTGGTGAAATTTGTTCAAATTGTACAGATTGACTTTTATTTAAAGTAGCATCAATACAGTTAGTACATAAATTTCTATTGGGCTCCACTTTGGCATTGCAACAAATGACACAGGTATCATCCTCTGAATCAGACATGTTTAACACACTAGCAAATAAACTTGTAACTTGGAAATACAATTCAATTAGAATAATATTAAAACGTACTGTGCCTTTAAGAAGCACAGAAGATCTATGACAGTTGAAAATTAATAAATTGAAACAGTTATAGCCTCAATCCTTGTAAATAACACAACTTTAGCAAAGGTTTAATCCCATTAGCAAAGATAACAAATTCTGAAAGCAGGAAACAAATTACAGAATAAACGTTTTTTATCTCAGTCAAACTATAATTCTCACAGCTCTGCTGAGAGAAATTACCTCCCTCAAAATAAGTTTTGAAGACCCCTGAGCTCTGTAGAGATGAACCGGATCATGCAGGGAATACAATGAGTTGCTGACTGAAATATTTGATGTGTAGTAAAAGCGCCAAAAAACGGCCCCTCCCCCTCACACACAGCAGTGAGGGAGAACAGAAACTGTCAGAAAACAGATTAAGCAACTGCCAAGTGGAAAAATAGTGCCCAAACATTTATTCACTCAGTACCTCAGTAAATGAAAACGATTTTACATTCCAGCAAAAACGTTAAACATAATCTCTAGTTATTAAACAGCTTTATGTATTTCTTACAGTGTAATTCTAGTGAAGTACCATTCCCCAGAATACTGAAGTGTAAAGTATACATACATGACATTATATCGGTATGGCAGGATTTTCTCATCAATTCCATTGTCAGAAAATAAAAACTGCTACATACCTCTATGCAGATTCATCTGCCCGCTGTCCCCTGATCTGAAGTTTACCTCTCCTCAGATGGCCGAGAAACAGCAATATGATCTTAACTACTCCGGCTAAAATCATAACAAAAACTCTGGTAGATTCTTCTTCAAACTCTGCCAGAGAGATAATAACACACTCCGGTGCTATTTTAAAATAACAAACTTTTGATTGAAGATATAAAACTAAGTATAATCACCATAGTCCTCTCACATATCCTATCTAGTCGTTGGGTGCAAGAGAATGACTGGGAGTGACGTAGAGGGGAGGAGCTATATGCAGCTCTGCTGGGTGAATCCTCTTGCACTTCCTGTTGGGGAGGAGTAATATCCCAGAAGTAATGATGACCCGTGGACTGATCACACTTAACAGAAGAAAGGAACTATGTACATTGCCGCTACCATGAGTCCGATTACCTCCATACACTGAGCCACTGATGGCCGAGGGATGGAATGAAGAGTTCGGCAAGTGGTTAAAAGTTTTGATTTTCTGACCTCCGTCAGAAATATTTTAATTTCTATTGAATCTATCAGAGTCCCTAGAAAGGAAACTCTTGTAAGAGGGAAGAGAGAACTCTTTTTTATGTTCACCTTCCACCCGTAAGATCTCAGAAAAGCCAACACAATGTCCGTGTGAGACTTAGCTAGCTGAAAAGTCGACGCCTGAATTAAGATGTCGTCTAGATAAGGCGCCACTGCTATGCCTCGAGGTCGTAGAACTGCCAGAAGGGACCCAAGCACCTTTGTGAAAATTCTTGGAGCCGTGGCCAACCCGAAGGGAAGAGCCACAAACTGGTAATGCCTGTTTAGAAAGGCAAATCTGAGAAATTGATGATGATCTCTCCTTTAAGTCCACAGTAGTCATACATTGACCCTCCTGAATCAGAGGCAGAATAGTCCGAATGGTCTCCATCTTGAATGATGGAACTTTGAGGAACTTGTTTAGAATTTTGAGATCCAAGATTGGTCTGAAAGTTCCCTCTTTTTTGGGAACCACAAACAGGATTGAGTAGAACCCAAGCCCCTGTTCCTCTTTTGGGACTGGGCGGATCACCCCCATGGTAAGAAGATCTTCTACACAGCATAAGAACTCCTCTCTCTTTGTCTGGTTTACAGACAATCGAGAAATATGAAATCTCCCCCTTGGAAGGGAGTCTTTGAATTCCAGAAGATATCCCTGGGACACAATTTCTAAAGCCCAGGGATCGTGAACATCTCTTGCCCAGGCCTGAGCCAAGAGAGAGAGTCTGCCCCCTACTAGATCCGGTCCCGGATCGGGGGCTACCCCTTTATTCTGTCTTAGAGAGAGCTGCAGGCTTCTTGGCCTGTTTACCCTTGTTCCAAGCCTGGTTAGGTCTCCAGACTGACTTAGATTGGGCAAAATTCCCCTCTTGCTTTGCAGCAGAGGAAGCTGAAACGGAACCACTCTTGAAGTTCCGAGAGGAACGATCATTATTTTGTTTGGTCTTCATCTTATTTGATCTATGCTGAGGAAGGGCATGGCCTTTACCTCCAGTGATATCTGAAATAATCTCTTTCAGTTCAGACCCGAATCCTTTGAAAGGGATGTTCAAAGGTTTAGATTTTGATGACACATTAGCAGACCAGGACTTAAGCCATAACGCCCTGCGTGCTAAAATGGCAAAACCTGAATTCTTTGCCGCTAACTTCGCCAGTTGAAATGCGGCATCTGTAATAAAAGAATTAGCCAACTTAAGGGCCTTGATTCTATCCATAATCTCCTCCAATGCAGTCTCCATCTGAAGAGCCTCTTCTAGAGCCTCAAACCAGAAAGCAGCTGCAGTAGTTACAGGAACAATGCACGGAATAGGTTGGAGAAAAAAACCCTGATGAACAAAAAATTTTCTTCAGGAGACCCTCTAATTTTTTATCCATAGGATCTTTAAAAGCACAACTGTCTTCGATAGGTATAGTTGAACGCTTAGACAGAGTAGAAATAGCTCCCTCCACCTTAGGAACTGTCTGCCACGAGTCCCGCATGGTGTCAGATACGGGAAACATTTTCTTAAAAACAGGAGGGGGAGAGAACAGAATACCTGGTCTATCCCACTCCTTAGTAATAATATTCACAATCCTCTTAGGGACTGGAAAAACATCAGTGTAAACAGGAACCGTATTTATCCATTTTACACAATTTCTCTGGAACCACAATAGGGTCACAATCATCTAGAGTCGCTAATACCTCCCTGAGCAATAAGCGGATGTGTTCAAGCTTAAATTTAAAGGCCGTCATATCAGAATCTGTCTGTGGAAGCGTCTTTCCTGAATCAGAAATTTCTCCCTCAGATAACAAATCCCTCACCCCTACTTCAGAGCATTGTGAGAGCATATCAGATACGGCTACTAAATCGTCAGACGGCTCAGCATTTTTCCTAAACCCAGAGCTGTCCCGCTTTCCTTGTAAACCAGGCAGTTTAGACAAAACCTCTGTGAGGGTTGTATTCATAACTGTGGCCATGTCTTTTAAAGTAAAAGAATTTGACGCACTAGAGGTACTTGGCGTCACTTGTGCGGGCATTACTGGTTGTGACACTTGGGGAGAGCTAGATGGCGAACCCTCACTTACCTCTGATTGAGAATCATCTATTGCTCTATTTTTAATTGCTAATATATGTTCTTTATAGTTTATAGACATATCAGTACAATTGGGACACATTCTAAGAGGGGGTTCCACAATGGCTTCCAAACATATTAAACAAGGATTTTCCTTGGTGTCAGACGTGTTAAATAGGCTTGTAATGTAACAAGCAAGCTTGGAAAACACTGTAATCAAAGTAAAAAACACTTAGAAATAAAATGGTACTGTGCCTTTGAGAGAGAAAAAGCTGCACCAATTCTGTGTAAGAAAGCAGTAAACTTAACAAAATTTTTACAGTAGCACCATAAAGACTTGGTAACTTTGCACATGCAAATAATAGCAAAAACGGATTGAAAAAACGTCAAAAGCGTTAAAAAAGACTTTCAGCACCTTGCCACAGCTCTGCTGTGGCTCTTACCTGCCCTTCAGAACGATTTGTGGGGAAAAAAACTTCTTTTACAGCCCTCAAACACAGCAGGAACCTCAGGAGAAGCAGTTGGATGTCTCAGAGGAAAGGAAACTGCGCAACTGAGGCGCCAAAATAGGCCCCTCCCACCTCCCTTGATGTTTTGAGGCCTATCAGAGAAACACCAGAGTGTCTCTTAATTGACCATGTGAGTTACAAAACTCAAAACCAAGCCACAATGACCCCTTTAGTCCTCAATAAACAAAACGTTTTTTCCTAACAGTGTCACCAGTAACTAATGAGCCCTTCAAGCAAGCTGAAATTCCTATCAAAGTGTCTGAATACAGCTTACCCGGTACCATTTAAAATAAACTTTTGCTTGAGAAATAAAAAACTAACATTTTAGTCACCACATAGCTCTTTGCCCTTCCTAGCAGTTAAGCAGGCAAAGAGAATGACTGGGGGGTGGAGCTAAGGGAGGAGCTATATAGACAGCTCTGCTGTGGGTGCTCTATCTGCCACTTCCTGTAGGGAAGGAGAATATCCCACAAGTAAGGATGAATCCTTGGACTCGATACATCTTACAAGAGAAATAAGCACAGTATGGGGGTCAGTATTCATCAGGATGCTCGGAAAGGGAGGGGAAGAGAAAGAAAGAAAAAAACAATTATGCTTACCAGATAAGTTGGGAGAGTCCACAACTTCATTCCATACTGTTGGGAAACACAACACCTGACCACCAGGAGGAGGCAAAGACACCCCAGGCAAAGGCTTAAATATCCCTCCTACTTTCCCTATCCCCCCAGTCATTCAGCCGAGGGAACGATGAAAAGTAGGAGAAACTTAAGGGTATAAAGGTGGCAGAAGAAAAACAAAAAGAGAGCCGCCCAAACAAAGAATAACTTTGTCGTAGAGACTCCCTGCCAGGAAATAAAGGAATTTATCTGGTAAGCATACATTTTGTTTTCTTTCTATAAGGCAGGGAGAGTCCACAACTTCATTCCTTACTGTTGGGAAAACAATACCCAAGCTCCAGAGGACACTGAAGGAATAACGGGATAGAACAAAAAAGAGGCGGACCCTAATCTGAGTGCACCACAGCCTGCAAAACCTTTCTCCCAAAAGCTGCTTCAGCTGAAAACAACACATCAAACTTGTAAAAAGTATGTAAGGAGGACCAGGTAGCCACCTTACAAATCTGATCCATTGATGCTTCGGTCTTAAAAGCCAAGGAAGAAGCTACTGCTCTAGTGGAATGAGCTATAATCTTCTGAGGCTGTTGTCCCGCCATCTCATAAGCTAGGCGGATGACACTTCTCAACCAGAAAGACAGGGAAGACCGCATAGATGACAAACAAAGATGAAGAATGTCTGAACTCCTTAGTAGCCTGAAGGCAGAACTTCAAGGCACGAATCACATCTAGATTGTAAAACAAACGTTCCTTCGCCAAAGAAGGATTGGGACACAAGGAAGGAACAACAATCTCTTCATTAATGTTGCGATCTGACACCACCTTAGGAAGGAAACCTAACTTAGTAAGTAAAACCACCTTATCAACGTGAAAAACAAGGTAAGGGGTGCAGTGACAATGGCCAATAGAAACAAAACTTTCCAAGATAACAGTTTAATGTCAACATTATGCATAGGCTCAAACGGAGTCTGCTGCAACACACGAAGAACAAGATTAAGACTCCATGACAAAGCCATCTTTCTAAACACAAATCTGATTCTAGTCAGAGCCTTAACAAAGGACTACACATACAGAAGCTCAGCTAATCTTTTGTGCAGCAACACCGGCAGGGCCAGTATCCGTCCCTTCAGAGAACCAGAAGATAGACCCTTCTCCAGTCCATCCTGGAGAAAAGATAAAAATTCTGGCAACCTTAACCTTATGCCAAGAAAAACAACGCTATTCACACCAGTGCAGGTAAGTCCGCCACACCTTATGATAGATGCGTCGAGCAACTGGCTTACGAGCTTGAATCAAAGTGTCAATGAACCTCTCCTGGCTAAGACTAAGCATTCAATCTCCATGCAGTCAGCCTCAGAGAATCTAGATTTTGACGAAGGAAAGGTCTGTGTATCAGCAGGTCCCTGTGCAAGGTAACCTCCACGGAGGAGATGAAGACATCCCCACCAGATCCACTAACCAAGTTCTTCGCTGCCAGGATGGAGCAATTAGAATCACTGATGCTTGCTCCTGTTTGATGCAGGCCACCACACAAGGTAGAAGAGGTAATGGAGGAAAGCTATATATGAGTCTGAACCTGCATGGAACCGCTAGGGCATCTATTAGAATAGCTTGAGGATCCCTCGATCTCGACCCGTACTTGGGTAGTTTGGCATTGAGGCGGGAGGCCATGAGGTCTATCTCCGGCATCCCCCATCTGCTGCATATATCTGCAAAGACCTCGGAGTGGAGAGACCATTCCCCCGGGTGAAAGGATTGCCTGCTGAGGAAGTCTGCTTCCCAGTTGTCCACACCCAGAATGTGGATCGCTGACAGCGTACAGTTGTGGGCCTCCGCCCATTCAAGGATTTGAGTTACTTCCTTCATCGCTAAGGAACTTCTCGTTCCTCCCTGATGGTTGATGTAGGCTACCGAAGTTATATTGTCTGATTGGAATCTGATAAACTGGGATGAACCCAGGAGGGGCCAAGCCTTCAGAGCATTGAAGATTGCAGAAGTTCCAAGATATTAATTGGAAGAGTGGACTCCTCCTGAGTCCACAGCCCCTGTGCCTTCCTGGCACCCCAAAGGCTCACCAGCCAGATAGATTGGGTCGCAATCTCACAGGACGGTCTCAAGAAGTACGTGCCTTGGGACAGGTGATCTTGACAGAGCCACCAAGAGAGCGAGTCTCTCTACAGGCTGTCCAGAACTATCTGTTGTGACAGATCGGAATGGTCGCCGTTCCATTGTCTCAGTATGCATTGCTGTAAAGGTCTGAGATTGAATCTGGCAAAGGGAATGGTGTCCTTACAAGAGACCATGAGTCCAATCACCTCCATACACTGGGCCACCGAAGTTCTCAATGAGGCCTGAAGGGCTTGCAAAGTCTCTGATCTGTTAGAAAGATCTTCATGGACACCGAGTCTATAATTGTGCCCAGGAAATTTACTCTGGTATTTAGAGTAAGCAAACTCTTTTCCAAGTTTATCTTCCCTCCATGTGACCGAAGAAGACTTAGAAGAAAGTCTGAGTGATCCTTTGCTAGATGAAAAGATGGTGCCTGCACCACGATATCGTCCAGGTAAGGAGCTACTTCTATACCTTGGGTTCTGACAACTCCTAGAAGAGCCCCCAGAACCTTGGTAAATATTCTTGGAGCAGTAGCTAAGCCAACCGGAAGTGCTATGAACTGGAAGTGTTGATCCAGAAAGGCGAACCTCAGGGACTGGAAATGTTCACTGTGGATTGGAAAGTGAACGTATGCATCCTTCAGATCTATGGTAGTCATAAACTGTCCTTCCTGAACCAGGGGAAGGATTGATCTTATAGTTCCCTCCTTTTTGGGAACCACAAAGAGGTTTGAATAGAACTCCAGATCTCTTTCTGATGCAGGTACAGGGACTATTATTCCTAACAAGAACAGATCTCTTATGCAAACTAAAAAGGCTGTCCTCTTCTATGGTCTTGTAGATAGTCTGGAGAGTAGGAATCTGCCCCTGGGCGGATGAGATTTGAATCCTATCTGGTATCCCTGAGATACGAGCTCCAGAATCCAAGGATCCTGAACATCCTGAAACAAAGCATCTGAGAAAAGCAACAATCTGCCCCCTACTCAATCCGATCCCGGATCTGGGGCCACCCCTTCATGCCGATTTGTTATCAGCAGGCTTCTTTGTCTGTTTGGACTTGTTCCAGGATTGAGCAGTCTTCCAAGTGCTCTAGAGCTGCTCGGGTTTGCATGAAGATTGAGATTGTTGGAATTTGTCTGAACAAAATGACCGAAAATGAGAGGACTGTCGTCCCTTAGGTCTGTTCTTCTTATCCTGAGGTAGGAAGGCACCTTTCCCTCCAGTAACTAAAGAGATGATGGAGTCCAGACCTGGTCCAAATAAAATCTTCCCCTTGAAAGGAAGAGAAAGGAGTCTAGATTTTGAAGTCATATCCGCAGACCAAGACTTTAACCAGAGAGCCCTGCAGGCTAGGACTGCAAAACCTGAAGCCTTAGCATTCAGACGAATAAGCTGCATATTTGCATCACAGATTAAAGAATTAGCTACTCAAAGCTTTCATTCTTTCCTGAATATCCTCGAGGGGAGATTCCACCTTGATAAGTTCTGACAGGGAGTCGCACCAGTAGGTGGCGGCCCCGGACACCGCGGCCACTGCTGCCACCGGTTGAAATAAAAATCCTGCATGTTGGAACATTCTCCTTAGGAAAGTTTCCAACTTCTTATCCATAAGTTCTCTAAAGAAAGGGCTATCCTCAAGAGGGATAGTAGTACACTTAGCTAGCGTTGAAATGGCGCCATCCTCCTTAGTGATGGAGCCCCACAGCTCTAACTGAGAGTCAGGGACCGGAACATTTTTTTAAAAGTAGCAGAGGGAGAAAAGGATGTTCCAATTCTTTCCCATTCATTACTAATAATGTTCTCCATACAAACTGGGACCAGAAAAGTTTGTGGGACCTTCCTGTCTTTATAAACCCTATCTATCCTAGGGATCTTAGGTTCCTCAGGTAGCTTAGCCTCTGGAACCTCTAGTGTAGACAGGACCTCCTTCAGTAAAAAATGCAGATGTTCAATTTTAAATCTAAAGGAGGGTTCCTCCACCGGAGGAGATTTAGTAGTAGAAGTCTCCAACTCCGAGAGTTCTCCTTCTGACGCCACAGAGGTTAACTCATCCTCGGATAGCTGGGACATATAAGCTAGATCCGATTGGAAATTAGATGAATTTAAAACAGGAAAACTGTGTTTAACCTTTCTCTTACGTTTCCCAGAGATAGGTAGGGCACTCAGGGCCGCAGACACCTCAGATTGTAACTGCGCGGTAAAGTCCACAGGAAAAAGACCCCCTCCAGACGGAGAAATAGCTGTGCCAAGGGGAAATGCATGTGAAGCGGTTAGGTTAGAAAGGGTAGTAATCTCTCGGTTCACAGAATCCTGAGAGGTTGATGGCTCAGAGGGACTAACAGCGCTAGGGTTAATAGCAGATTTAGCTCCCTTCTTAGACTTTAAAACCAGTACCCAGGCAATTGGAACAAAATTGAGCAGGCGGGCAAACGAAGGCCTCCTCACAATATAAGCAGAAATTATAAAGCACTACAGAAGGAGTGGAACCTTCTAACAATCCCACAGTCGAAAGAGAAAACAATACAAAAATAAAGTTTTAAATAAAGAAAGGCACCTTTACAAAACCAATGGCTGGGGCACTCACCACCTCCTAGACCCAGACAAGTTATCAAGCAAAGCTATTAGGAGCTGCGCAAAAGTTAAAGTGAAA
Source organism: Bombina bombina (assembly GCF_027579735.1). Lineage (NCBI taxonomy): Eukaryota > Metazoa > Chordata > Amphibia > Anura > Bombinatoridae > Bombina > Bombina bombina. The sequence continues at coordinate 98,944,695 of NC_069508.1, forward strand.
CCTGCCTGTTCCAGCCAAAAGTGCACAGTCTAAATGAGCCCTGAAAACGTTCTTCACAAATGTTAAAGCAGTATACAAACTCCCCAAACTGTTCCCAATAAACTCCCACTGAGGAGATATTAACCCTTGATCCTACTGAGGTTTATATGAGTACTTAAAACTCCAGTCATCTCTTGAAGAGAACATACCCATTAAGGACTATTCTGTGCCATCCTCCTCTAGTGATGTAAGGCAAAGAATGACTGGGGGGATAGGGGAAGTGGGAGGCATATTTAAGCCTTTGGCTGGGGTGTCTTTGCCTCCTCCTGGTGGCCAGGTGTTGTATTTCCCAACAGTAAGGAATAAAGTGGTGGACTCTCCCTGCCTTATGGAATGAAAGAAAGAAAAATCAAGAGGGAGGAGAAAGGGGGGGAACAATTAATAATGTAAGCGGAGAAGAGGAACTTAGCTTTTGAACGGAGGAGATAGTTTTCTTTTCTTTAATCTGATGAAAGAAACAAAAAACTATGAGGAGCGTTGGATTTTCCTATAGACTTCATGTCTTGAGGAAGAACAACTCCTTTACCCCCAGAAATAGTAGAAATAATAGAATCTAAATCAGAACCAGAAAACTTCTTGAAAAGAAAGACAATTATCTAGATTTAGACACCATATCAGCATTCCAGGATTTATGCCACAAGGCCCTCTTGGCAATAATTGCTAAAGACATGCTTTAAAGAGACATTAAACACTTTGAGATAGTAATATAAAATGAAAAATCGTATTTAAAAAAAAATCTCTACAATATACTTTTTATTATTTATTTTGCCCCCTTTCCCTGTAATGCCATTCTGAAATTTTTAGCTTTTCAGTTAGAAATGGAAGTGCAGAACACTGTTTTATTCCACACAGCCATTGGCTGCACACTCTAGTGACCGATTTATAACTATCCTTAATTGGTCACAGCAGAGAAGGTAACCTAAGTTACAACATGGCAGCCCCCATTGTTTTATACACTAAAATTTTACACTTATTTTGTCAATATTTAAACAGCTAATGAAACTTTAAAAAATACATCTACATGTTATTCTCAGACTAATCTTTTCTTTGAATGCATCATTCTTTCTAGCTTTTATGTAGTGTTTAATGTCCCTTTAAAGAATTTGCACTGAAACAAACTTAATAGATTTGCACTAACAGGGTCATCATAAAACTGCTCTGAAAGACTGGACAACCAGTAAGTAGAAGCAGCAGCTATATCAGCAATAGAAATAGCCAACCTGAGAATATAACCAGTATGTAGAAAGGCCCTTTTATAAATGGATTCTAAAGCTATAGTGGAAATGGCCCCATCCACTTTGGGAACTCTAGTTTAGCAGCAGGTAAAATATATAACTTTTTAAACCTTGCAGAAGGATAAAAGACACATCTGGCTTAGACTATTCCCTAGCATTCATGTCAGAGACAGCATCAGACACAGTGAAAACCTCAGGGAGATTAACAACGTGTTTTTAAAAACTGAATTACAAGGTTTATTTTCAGAAGATTTAGAATCTTCAACCCCCAAAGTGACTAAGACCTATTTTAAAAGAGAACATATATATATATATATATATATATATATATATATATATATATATATATATATATATATATATATATATATATATATATATATGTTCAATTTTAAACAAACAAGAGGAAATATCTGGCTCTACTTCAGATGGGGAATCCTTATTCCCAGAGAAAACTTCACCATCTGAAGGACACCACAGTATCCCTTGGATCAGGACACATAGCACTTGTAGATGTTTAAAATCTGGATGATTATTTGAAGGCAGTAGAGCAGCTTAAGCCTCAGAGACAGTATACTTGATGAATGATTTCATAGCAGGAGGCACGACATCAGCATTAACCTGTAATGAACAAAGAGTAGGTGCATTACTACCCAAAGAAACAGCATTTAATTAGTCTGCATGCATCAACAAATCTAAACATGTGCCACATGAATTAGCTTAAAGGCGACACTTACACTTTTTACAATAAGCACCCTTAATAATAGTAGAAAGGTGTTCAGGAGATAAAGTTTCTAGGGTAAATTTAGGGACAAACTTCTGCTGTTCCATTACAGCATAAAGCAAAACAATGCAAAAAAAACACTATAAAACCTCTTAATAAAGCTTTTTAGTAAAGGAAACCATATCCCCCCTTCTAAGCAGCTTATAGAAACAATGCACGCTAAGCCAAGCTGAGCATAGTAAAAACAATTACTGTCAAATGCACGCCAAACAACTTACTGTTTAAATGGCAAATAGTACTGCAAAAATCCAACTGGCGCATAACCAAGAAAGTGTGCGCTAACACGACAGACAAAACCCAATGAGCAAAACTAACCTATAACTCCTAGAAGGCTAAGGGACGTGCACTAATCTGATGAGCGTAAATCTGATGAGCGTAAACCTGGTATGCGCAAACCCCGGCGCGCAAAAACAGATCTGTCCCAGGGCCATATATAATTACATATATAGAAAAACTTTTAAAAACTTAAAAGTGCCAATAAAGTAGCTAAATGTGTGTCTATAAATAAAAAAAACAGAATTTATGCTTACCTGATAAATTACTTTCTCCAACGGTGTGTCCGGTCCACGGCGTCATCCTTACTTGTGGGATATTCTCTTCCCCAACAGGAAATGGCAAAGAGTCCCAGCAAAGCTGGTCACATGATCCCTCCTAGGCTCCGCCCACCCCAGTCATTCGACCGACGGACAGGAGGAAATATATATAGGAGAAATCATATGATACCGTGGTGACTGTAGTTAGAGAAAATAATTCATCAGACCTGATTAAAAAAACCAGGGCGGGCCGTGGACCGGACACACCGTTGGAGAAAGTAATTTATCAGGTAAGCATAAATTCTGTTTTCTCCAACATTGGTGTGTCCGGTCCACGGCGTCATCCTTACTTGTGGGAACCAATACCAAAGCTTTAGGACACGGATGAAGGGAGGGAGCAAATCAGGTCACCTAAACGGAAGGCACCACAGCTTGCAAAACCTTTCTCCCAAAAATAGCCTCCGAAGAAGCAAAAGTATCAAATTTGTAAAATTTGGCAAAAGTGTGCAGTGAAGACCAAGTCGCTGCCTTACATATCTGATCAACAGAAGCCTCGCTCTTGAAGGCCCATGTGGAAGCCACAGCCCTAGTGGAGTGAGCTGTGATTCGTTCAGGAGGCTGCCGTCCGGCAGTCTCATAAGCCAAACGGATAATGTTTTTAAGCCAAAAGGAAAGAGAGGTGGAAGTCGCTTTTTGACCTCTCCTTTTACCAGAATAAACAACAAACAAGGATGATGTTTGTCTGAAATCTTTAGTAGCCTCTAAATAGAATTTTAGAGCACGGACAACGTCCAAATTGTGTAACAAACGCTCCTTCTTTGAAACTGGATTCGGACACAAAGAAGGTACAACTATCTCCTGGTTAATATTTTTGTTAGAAACAACTTTAGGAAGAAAACCAGGCTTAGTACGCAAAACCACCTTATCTGCATGGAACACCAGATAAGGAGGAGAACACTGCAGAGCAGATAACTCTGAAACTCTTCTAGCAGAAGAGATTGCAACCAAAAACAAAACTTTCCAAGATAGTAACTTAATATCTACGGAATGTAAGGGTTCAAACGGAACCCCTTGAAGAACTGAAAGAACTAGATTTAAACTCCAGGGAGGAGTCAAAGGTCTGTAAACAGGCTTGATCCTAACCAGAGCCTGAACAAATGCTTGAACATCTGGCATAGCTGCCAGTCGTTTGTGTAGTAAGACAGATAAAGCAGAAATCTGTCCCTTTAGAGAACTTGCAGATAATCCTTTCTCCAAACCTTCTTGTAGAAAGGATAGAATCTTAGGAATCTTTATCTTGTTCCATGGCAATCCTTTGGATTCACACCAACAGATATATTTTTTCCATATTTTATGGTAAATTTTTCTAGTTACAGGCTTTCTAGCCTGAATCAGAGTATCTATTACAGAATCTGAAAACCCACGCTTTGATAAAATCAAGCGTTCAATCTCCAAGCCGTCAGCTGGAGAGAAACCAGATTCGGATGTTCGAATGGACCTTGAACAAGAAGGTCCTGTCTCAAAGGTAGCTTCCATGGTGGAGCCGATGACATATTCACCAGGTCTGCATACCAAGTCCTGCGTGGCCACGCAGGAGCTATCAAGATCACCGAAGCCCTCTCCTGATTGATCCTGGCTACCAGCCTGGGAATGAGAGGAAACGGTGGGAATACATAAGCTAGGTTGAAGGTCCAAGGTGCTACTAGTGCGTCTACTAGAGTCGCCTTGGGATCCCTGGATCTGGACCCGTAGCAAGGAACCTTGAAGTTCTGACGAGACGCCATCAGATCCATGTCTGGAATGCCCCATAATTGAGTTATTTGGGCAAAGATTTCCGGATGGAGTTCCCACTCCCCCGGATGGAATGTCTGACGACTCAGAAAATCCGCTTCCCAATTTTCCACTCCTGAGATGTGGATCGCAGACAAGTGGCAGGAGTGATCCTCCGCCCATTGAATTATTTTGGTCACTTCTTCCATCGCCAGGGAACTCCTTGTTCCCCCCTGATGATTGATATATGCAACAGTCGTCATGTTGTCTGATTGAAACCTTATGAATTTGGCCTTTGCTAGTTGAGGCCAAGCTTTGAGAGCATTGAATATCGCTCTCAGTTCCAGAATGTTTATCGGGAGAAGAGATTCTTCCCGAGACCATAGACCCTGAGCTTTCAGGGATTCCCAGACCGCGCCCCAGCCCACCAGGCTGGCGTCGGTCGTGACAATGACCCACTCTGGTCTGCGGAAGCTCATTCCCTGTGACAGATTGTCCAGGGTCAGCCACCAACGGAGTGAATCTCTGGTCTTTTGATCTACTTGAATCGTCGGAGACAAGTCTGTATAATCCCCATTCCACTGTCTGAGCATGCACAGTTGTAATGGTCTTAGATGAATTCGTGCAAAAGGAACTATGTCCATTGTTGCAACCATCAATCCTATTACTTCCATGCACTGCGCTATGGAAGGACGAAGAACAGAATGAAGTACTTGACAAGAGCTTAGAATTTTTGATTTTCTGACCTCTGTCAGAAAAATCCTCATTTCTAAGGAATCTATTATTGTTCCCAAGAAGGGAACTCTTGTTGACGGGGACAGAGAACTTTTTTCTTTGTTCACCTTCCATCCATGAGATCTGAGAAAGGCTAGGACGATGTCCGTATGAGCCTTTGCTTTTGACAGAGACGACGCTTGAATCAGGATGTCGTCCAAGTAAGGTACTACTGCAATGCCCCTTGGTCTTAGAACCGCTAGAAGGGACCCTAGTACCTTTGTGAAAATCCTTGGAGCAGTGGCTAATCCGAATGGAAGTGCCACAAACTGGTAATGCTTGTCCAGAAAAGCGAACCTTAGGAACTGATGATGTTCCTTGTGGATAGGAATATGTAGGTACGCATCCTTTAAATCCACGGTAGTCATAAATTGATTTTCCTGGATAGTAGGTAGGATCGTTCGAATAGTTTCCATTTTGAACGATGGTACCCTGAGAAATTTGTTTAGGATCTTGAGATCCAAAATTGGTCTGAATGTTCCCTCTTTTTTGGGAACTATGAACAGGTTGGAATAAAAACCCATCCCTTGTTCTCTTATTGGAACTGGATGAATCACTCCCATCTTTAACAGGTCTTCTACACAATGTAAGAATGCCTGTCTTTTTATTTGGTTTGAAGATAATTGAGACCTGTGGAACCTTCCCCTTGGGGGGTAGTTCCTTGAATTCCAGGAGATAACCTTGAGAAACTATTTCTAGCGCCCAAGGATCCTGAACATCTCTTGCCCAAGCCTGAGCAAAGAGAGAAAGTCTGCCCCCCACCAGATCCGGTCCCGGATCGGGGGCTATCCATTCATGCTGTTTTGGTAGCAGTGGTAGGCTTCTTGGCCTGCTTACCCTTGTTCCAGCCTTGCATTGGTTTCCAGGCTGGTTTGGGTTGTGAAGTATTACCCTCTTGCTTAGAGGATGTAGAATTAGAGGCTGGTCCGTTTCTGCGAAAGGGACGAAAATTAGGCTTATTTTTAGCCTTAAAAGACCTATCCTGTGGGAGGGCGTGGCCCTTTCCCCCAGTGATGTCTGAAATAATCTCTTTCAAATCAGGTCCAAATAATGTTTTACCCTTGAAAGGAATGTTAAGCAATTTTGTCTTGGAAGACACATCCGCTGACCAAGACTTTAGCCAAAGCGCTCTGCGCGCCACGATAGCAAACCCTGAATTTTTCGCCGCTAATCTAGCTAATTGCAAAGCGGCATCTAAAATAAAAGTTAGCCAATTTAAGTGCTTGAACTCTGTCCATAACCTCCTCATACGAAGATTCTTTATTGAGCAACTTTTCTAGTTCCTCGAACCAGAAACACGCTGCCGTAGTGACAGGAACAATGCATGAAATTGGTTGTAGAAGGTAACCTTGCTGAACAAAAATCTTTTTAAGCAAACCCTCTAATTTTTTATCCATAGGATCTTTGAAAGCACAACTATCTTCGATAGGAATAGTAGTGCGTTTGTTTAGAGTAGAAACCGCCCCCTCGACCTTGGGGACTGTCTGCCATAAGTCCTTTCTGGGGTCGACTATAGGAAATAATTTCTTAAATATAGGGGGGGGGGACAAAAGGTATGCCGGGCCTTTCCCACTCTTTATTTACTATGTCCGCCACCCGCTTGGGTATAGGAAAAGCGTCGGGGGGCACCGGAACCTCTAGGAACTTGTCCATCTTACATAACTTCTCTGGAATGACCAAATTGTCACAATCATCCAGAGTAGATAATACCTCCTTAAGCGGTGCGCGGAGATGTTCTAATTTAAATTTAAATGTCACAACATCAGGTTCAGCTTGATGAGAAATCTTTCCTGAATCTGAAATTTCTCCCTCAGACAAAACCTCCCTCATGGCCCCTTCAGATTGGTGTGAGGGTATGACAGAACAATTATCATCAGCGTCCTCTTGCTCTTCAGTGTTTAAAACAGAGCAATCGCGCTTTCTCTGATAAGTAGGCATTTTGGATAAAAGATTTGCTATAGAGTTATCCATTACAGCCGTTAATTGTTGCATGGTAATAAGTATTGGCGCACTAGATGTACTAGGGGCCTCCTGTGTGGGCATAACTGGTGTAGACACAGTAGGGGATGATGTAGTATCATGTTTACTCCCCTCATTTGAGGAATCATCTTGGGCAATATCATTATCTGTGGCATTACTGTCCTTACTTTGTTTGGACACTATGGCACAATTATCACATAAATTTAAATGGGGAGACACATTGGCTTTCATACATATAGAACATAGCTTATTTGATGGTACAGACATGTTAAACAGGCTTAAACTTGTCAACAAAGCACAAAAAACGTTTTAAAATAAAACCGTTACTGTCACTTTAAATTTCAAACTGAAAACACTTTATTACTGAATATGTGAAAAAGTATGAAGGAATTGTTCAAAATTCACCACAGTGTCTTAAAGCATTAAAAGTATTGCACACCAAATTTCAGAGCTTTAACCCTTAAAATAACGGAACCGGAGCCGTTTTTACATTTAACCCCTATACAGTCCCAGCTATATGCTTTGCTGAGACCCAACCAAGCCCAGAGGGGAATACGATACCAAATGATGCCTTCTATAAGCTTTTTCAGTGATTCTTAGCTCCTCACACATGCATCTGCATGCCTTGCTCTCCAAAAACAACTGCGCATTAGTGGCGCGAAAATGAGGCTCTGTCTATAACTAGAAAAGGCCCCCTTCTGAAAAAGGTGTCCAACACAGTGCCTGCCGTTTTTCTAAACAATCCCCAAAATTATAATAATCATTATTAGTTAAAATCTACATAATATGCCTAGTAAAGCAATCGTTTTAGCCCAGAAAAATGTCTACCAGTTTTTGAAGCCCTTTTTGAAGCCCTTTATTCTTTTATGTTTAACTAAGAAAATGGCTTACCGGTCCCCATGAGGGGAAATGACAGCCTTCCAGCATTACATGGTCTTGTTAGAAATATGGCTAGTCATACCTTGAGCAGAAAGGTCTGCTAACTGTTTCCCCCAACTGAAGTTACTTCATCTCAACAGTCCTGTGTGGAAACAGCAATCGATTTTAGTAACTGTCTGCTAAAATCATCTTCCTCTTACAAACAGAAATCTTCATCCTTTTTCTGTTTCAGAGTAAATAGTACATACCAGCACTATTTTAAAATAACAAACACTTGATAGAAGAATAAAAACTACATTTAAACACCAAAAAAACTCTTAACCATCTCCGTGGAGATGTTGCCTGTGCAACGGCAAAGAGAATGACTGGGGTGGGTGGAGCCTAGGAGGGATCATGTGACCAGCTTTGCTGGGACTCTTTGCCATTTCCTGTTGGGGAAGAGAATATCCCACAAGTAAGGATGACGCCGTGGACCGGACACACCAATGTTGGAGAAATATATATACTTAACCATAGACATTTGTCCACTATCAAACAAGTAGCAGACAGCCAAACCAGTACTGAAACATATCAGCAGAGGTTATGGAATAGGAGTATAATATAGATCTATAAAAAGATGCAGAAGACAAGTCCCTGCGACTGATTACAGAGGGCCTATGAAGGATTTCCCATGAGGTGAAACCATCGGCTCATAAACCATACCCTAAATACATCCCTCTGACAAGCACTGCACTCTGAGGGAAACTGGGGCTCAAAATAGACTGAAAACCCCTTTCTCTGAAGAATACTTGCACATCTTCATTCTTCAACTAAGAATCTGGAGCACCTAAATTCTTCACCTTCTTCCTAGGAGGCAAAAGACAGGCATAGAGAGGTGGTTGTGGGGGATTAAGTATTCTATGAATTTCGGTATTTTTACCTCCTCCTAGTGGACAGGAGGTAAATTCCCATGTGTAATAGATTGTGGACTCTCAACATCATTATGAAAGGAATATATAATCTGTAGCCGAATTGCCATATAGATGAAAAAGTATTTCTGGAATGTAAAAAACATATCTAGAGAGGAAGCTTCCTAATCCCTGTCCTCCAGAAGGTTGGACAGAACTAAGAATAGAGGGATGAACAGAAAGGAAGTTACCTTTGTGCAGTTAACTCTAGACGAGTGGTCATTTATGTCCACAACAATCCTGGTTTTTACATATAGATTGGGCAGTTTCTGTATAACCTGGCGTGCACATTCAGATGTTAGAACATACAGGCTCCTACAGATTTCCACAAGTACAAGTGCACACACAAGCATCCATAGACATCCACATGTGTACACACACCCTGGCATCCGTAGACATCCACATGTGCGAGCACACCAAGGCATCCATAGACATCCACATGTACGCGCGCACACCAAGGCAATCATAGACATCTGCATGTGCGTGCAGGCCCAGGCATCCACATGTGCGTGCACACCCAGGCATCCACATGTGCACACACACACCCAGGCATCCATAGATATCCACAAACATCCACATGTACACCCCCCAAAACATCCATAAACATCCACATGTACACACATACCAAGGCAACCATAGACATCCACATGTACACACACAGGCATCCACATGTACACACACACAGGCATCCACATGTACACACACAGGTATCCATAGACATCTACAAGTGCACATGCAAGCATCCATAGACATCAACATATGTGCGCACACCCAAGCATCCATAGACATCCACATGTACACCCACATACCCAGGCATCCATAGACATCCACATGTGCACACACAGCAAGGCATCCATAGACATCCACATGTGCGCACACACCCAGGCACCCATAGACATTCACTTGTGCACTCACACCCAGGCAACCATAGACATTGACATGTGCATGCACACCTAGACATCCATAGATATCTACATGTACACACCCACCCAGGCATCCACATGTACAGACATGTCTTGAGAACTATAAACACACCAAGGCATCCATAGACATTTGCATGTGCGCGCACATCAAGGCATCCATAGGCATCCACATGTGCGCGCCTACTAAGGCATCCACAGACATCCACATGTGTGCGCACACCAAGGAATCCCTAGACATCCCCATGTACACACACACACACAGGTATCCATAAACATCCAAATGTACACACACACACACAGGCATCCATAGACATCCACATGTACACACCCACTCAGACATCCACATGTACACACATGTCTTAAGAACTATAAACACTGCTGACATATAGACACGAGCATGCTCCTGAGTATGCTCTAAGTAAGGGCTCTTCATACCATGGGTCGCAACTTGTGTGTGTGTGTTGTAGGATAGTGTGTAATGTGTGTTGTATGATAGTGTGTCTGTTGTATAAGAGTGTGGTATGTGTCATTTAACCTTTTACAACAGTTTAAAGTTTGACTACAATCAGGAATAAAATACACACACAATAGTCAAATTGCAGTTATCTTGCATATTACTACAGAAATGTTCAGACCAAGCATAGAAATAGGGTTGTGACGGTATGTGGTATCATTGGGTCTTTGGGAAAAAAGTTTGAAGAACCCTGCTCTAAGGAACTATGTATATATAAAAAAAACATACCAAGAAACCTGTACAATTGGTAAAGAGATTTTTTTGTTTCTTTGTTTTTAACAGTATGCTCTCGCTGACCCATGAATCATTAATTTTGACGTATATAACCATAAATGGGTATCAAATTTCACTGTACAACATTTTAACATTTTTATAATGTATAGCAATACATACATGAAACAGGGATTTCAATATCCCTGAATGTAAAGCAAGGTATTCTAAATTTAGAATTTACAACTAAACAGTTGTAAAATATTTATTTATAGTTCAGACAGAAACGCAAAAGATTCTGAAACATTCTTGAAAGACGCAATGAACAATTCATTTTAAAGATCTATCTATTCGGCTATATGTCAACAAAATTAAACTGCAAGCAGGAAGTCTGCTTTAAAAACTTTAATAAATAACAAAAGCATAAATACAAATCCACATTCCACTGTGCTTTTTATGTTGGATTTAATTCATTAAATAAATATATATATATATATATATATATATATATACATACACTGAACTTTTTAATTATTTTCATCAGATCTCCAAACTTTTTCAGCGTTTTTTTATTCTTAGGTGCCAGTTGTTAATATGTTAGCCTGTGCTTAAAAGTTAAGTCAAAACTAAATTTAAAGGGACACTAGATCCATTTTTTCTGTAATGATTCAGATAGAGCATGCATTTTTAAAGGGACACTGAACCAATTTTTTTTCTTTCATGATTCAGATAGAGCATGCAATTTTAAGCAACTTTTTAATTTACTCCTATTATCAAATTTTCTTTATTCTCTTGGTATCTTTACCTGGAAAGCAAGAATGTAAGTTTAGATGCCGGCCCATTTTTAGTGAACAACCTGGGTTGTTCTTGCTGATTGATGGATAAATTCACCCACCAATAAACAAGTGCTGTCCAAGGTGCTGAACCAAACGTTGGCTGGCTCCTTAGCGTTGATGCCTTCTTTTTCAAATAAAGATTAGAAATTAGAAAGTTGCTTAAAATTGCATGCTCTATCTGAATCACAAAAGAAAATTTGGGTTCAGTGTCCCTTTAAGCATCTTTCTAATTTACTCCTATAACCAATTAAGAGCCGGCCTATTTTTGGTGCAGAACCTGGGTTATGCTTACTTATTAGTTTGCTAAATGTAGTCACCAATAAGCAAGTGCTATCCAGTGTGCTTAACCCAAAATGGGCTGGCTCCTAAGCTTTACAATTTCTGCTTTTTAAATAAAGAAACCAAGAGAACAAATAAAAATTGATAGTAGGAGAACATTAGAAAGTTGCTTAAAATTGCCTGCTCTATCTGAATCTTGAAAGAAAAAAATTGGGTTTAGTATCCCTTTAATTGATTCAGATAGCACATGCAATTTTACCTAACTTCACTGTTTACTTTTGTTACCAAATTTGCTTCATTCTCTGGGTATCCTTAGTTGCAATGCATATTTAGGAAGGGTCATGAGCAGCAATGCACTATTGGGATCTAGCTGCTGATTGGTGGTTGTACATATATGCCTTGCTATTGGTTCACCTGATGTGTTTAGTGAACCCCAGTAGTGCATTGCTTCTTCTTCAACAAAAAATACCAGTGAAGAGAGTGAAGCAAACCTGATTGTCTAAACCATGAAAAACATTTTGCAAATAAAAAGAAAATTAATGAGTTGAGTTATATTTAATCTCCATAGTGATCTCAGCATACATTGCAATCATCCAATACCATTAAAATAGGATAGGGATATACAAGATCCAAAGGGTATCAATACTAGTATTACTAGGTGTGCTCACCATAAAGTCCGCTCACCTTACAGATTCTAAATAGAGAATCCTGTCCGTCTCCCTGAGTGTCTTTGAAATAATCATGAGCTGGAAATGTACGATGGACGTCCCTCTTAATGACGCTCTCTTGCACGGAGTCCTTAAAAAAAAAAATCAAAGCAATTTAGGTTTATAGATACAAAGTTTAACATGATTGATTGATAATCACTACATGGATATATTTCACATAAATATTTCTAAGTAAAAAGGAAGATATTTTTCCTCAAAATATCCTCAGTAGCCACATCCCACTGTAAAGGGACTTTACCCATCCAATCAAGATGCCTGCCCCGGGGCTTGCGAGGAAGTATGCAGCCATCTTGCATGTGCAAGCAAAGTCACTTTACCTCTTCAGTTTAAAGAAGTTTACTATGAAATCGCACAATAATATAGCAAAATGCCAAGAGACCACAGTAAAGCAAAGTGTGAACTTGGCACAGATGATGCTGTTTGTTTGTTTGTTTTTTCAGATGAAATTAAAGATGTAAGCTAGGGGATAACTGCTCAGAGAGCACACACTGGTAAACTGATGCAAGTTTGAAATACAATTTGTTGTTTATTTTATAGATATATTGCAGCACTTATTATTATTATTTAGCATATGGGTAGTATTTCGCTTTAAAGGGACACTGAACCCAAATGTTTTCTTTCATGATTCAGATAGAACATATAATTTTAAGCAACTTTTTAATTTACTCGTATTATCAATTTTTCTTCGTTCTCTTGCTATCTTTATTTGAAAAATAAGGCATCTAAGCTAAGGAGCCAGACAATTTTTGGTTCAGACCCTAGACAGCCCTTGTTTATTGGTAGGTGAATTTATCTACCAATCAGCAAGAACAACCCAGGTTATTCACCAAAAATGGGCCGGCATCTAAACTTACAATCTTGCATTTCAAATAAAGATACCAAGAGAATGAAGAAAAATTGATAATACGAGTAAATTAGAAAGTTGCTTAAAATTGCATGCTCTATCTAAATAACGAAAGAAAAAAATTGGGTTCAGTGTCCCTTTAATGAACCAGTACCTTTTAATCAGACAATGGCCTCTAGTTATCAATCTCCGTAAGGAGCTTGATGGCCCCTGTTTCTGGCGAGTCTTCAGACTTGCCAGAAACAGCAGTTATGAAGCAGCAGTCACAAAGACCGCTGCTCCATAACCTGTCCGCCTGCTCTGAGCAGGCGGACAGACATCGCCGGAAATCAACCCAATCGAGTACGATCGGGTTGATTGACACCCCTCTGCTGGCGGCCTATTGGCCGCGAGTCTGCAGGGGGCGGCGTTGCACCACAGCTCTTGTAAGCTGCTGGTGCAATGATGAATACGGTGAGCGTATTGCTCGCCATATTCAGCGAGGTCTGTCGGACCTGATCCGCACTGTCAGATCAGGTCCGACACACCTTGATAACTAGAGGCCAATGGATTACACCATATTTTATTCCAGTTGTGAATTTAACAGTTGATTGTTACTGCTTGTTAAGACAAATATAAATTAACCCAATGCAGTTCATTACAGTACAGTAAAGTTTCAGTCACCAGAAAAGCATGTCTAACAGAAAGTCAATTATCAGCGC